>NC_059263.1:4255000-4257500 GCF_017591435.1 Portunus trituberculatus | reverse complement strand
CCTCTCTAAGGAATGTATATTTAAAAGCTTCATTCTCCTTTCGTAACAAAAAGAGTGAAGACAAATAGATAAAGTGTGAGGATTGTTGGATTGTTTTGTCATCTTCAAGCGTCTGTTTTGGATTGTCTTCTCTCATTCTTTAGAGGAACGGTAAATTAAAGAACTAGAAATGAAAAGTATAGCGCCATTTTATGTAACACTTCTATCCCGCAACTTTTGGATTCTTCTCTCTCATTCTTTAGAGGAACCGTAAATCAACCAACTAGAAATGAAAAGTATAGAGTCATATTCTGTAACACTCCTGGCCAGCACCTTCACTAGTTTCAAAAGGCTCTAATTAAAATGACACGAGTTTTTAAGGGTGTGTTTACGGTTCTAACGGGTGAATAATACAAGTTCTATATCATGAATAGGCGAAACAGTGTCGAGAAACAGGCTAGTCATCTCTTTGGTGGTGAGAGAGCAAAGCGTTTCTGAAGCGATATAGACTCTGAGAATACCAGCTATATAGTTTCCCGTGGCAGCAATCTTCATCCCCTCCTCTTGTATCCATGGCAAATTTCCCAAGGCTCCCATTTATCAACAAAACTAGAAGATGAAGCTCTGGGTGAACTGTACAGCATCTACCCCAGCGTGGAATCGAACATGGGTACTGCAGTCATATCAAAGAGGTGTGTTTTACAAGAGAGCCAGCATACCCCTCTTGTATCCATGGCAAGTGTGTGTGTGTGTATGTGCGTGGGTGGGTGGGCAGTGAGTTGTCATTGAGAGGACATGGCGGCGGTGCAAGGGAACAGTGGTCAGTGGTGAGGACAGATTTGCTGGGCTGTATCTGGGCTGCACAGGGACTCACTCAGCTCAGCACCATGTTTTTTTTATCTCTTCAGTACCAGGACGCGTTTTCATATTCACTCTGCTTACTGTTTGGCGATTCTGTACAGCTTCAGAAACTTATGTGGGGATTAAAATAGTGAAGACTTGCTATTGAAATTCTGACCTCCATAGATTCTTCCTAATGCAAATAAAATCGTCTAACCCTACTCAAAAAATCATGGTTAAAATGCGACTTAGTACTGAAAGGGTTAAGTTTTCTGTACCACACACTCGCTCTATTCAAAAGGCTCTTGTCTAGGTGAAACTATGAGGGGCTTTAAAGGAGTTTCAAAGGGACAGAACATTACCAAGACTGTTTTCAAAGGCCACAGACATGACTAGCCAAGTTGTAGATACTGCCTCTTGTTGGTTATAAGGAAACATTGTTAATCTGTCCCTAGAACCACAAAATTACTCTCAAAACTCATGTAACTTCACTACGACTGTTTTCAAAGGCCACAGAGATGATTAGCCGGGTTTCCACGAGTGTCTCTTCTGTTCATAATGGAAAAGTCTTGTTAATATGGAAAGCTGGAGGAAATACAGAAACGGAGAGAGAATTCTACTGGTAAAATAAGAATGATGGCCGGTGTGTTTGTGTGTGTGTGTGTGTGTGTGTGTGTGTGTGTGTGTGTGTGTGTGTGTGTGTGTGTGTGCCGGTAGATGGGACGATTACCTTGTTGTTTGTTGATTTTTAATTTGTCGGAATCGTTAGTAGCAAGGATTCCCCCCAACCCCCTACACACACACACACACACACACACACACACACACACACACACACACACACACACACACACACACACACACACACACACACACACACACACATTTAAGAGAGTTAACGAGTGTTTTTAATAGGAGAATGAATTGTGATTTTAGAACTGATAAAAAACAAACATAAAATCATTCTTCTTCTTCTTCTTCTTCTTCTTCTTCTTCTTCTTTTTTTTCAATTTTTCTTCTTCTCTTCTTCAATTTTTTCTTCTCTTCTTCAATTTTTTCTTCTTCTCTTCAGTTTTCTTCTGCTTCGTCCCACAATTCCTTGTATTTCTCTACCCACACCTTCTCCTCCTCCTTCTCCTCCTCCTCCTCCTCCTTTACCACCACCACCACCACCACCATCACCACTAAATTGATCACTAGAAACAACCAGAAGAACCTTGAAGTGATGATGCGTCACCACCACCATCACCACCACCACTATCACTATCAATCCATCACCATCACCACCACCACCACCACCACCTGAAATCTCACCTACCTCTTGCATTTCACCCAGTGACTGCAACAGGGCACACATATATAAGGAGAAGCAACCAGTGGCCTGTCAGTCGGCGCGTGACTCTCGTCCCGTGCAGAGGTGGAGAGGAGTGTGTGGTGTGTGTTCCTAGTGCTCACTCGGGGTTGGTGTGAGAGCAGGGCGGGGCTAACCATAAGGGATAAAGGGCGGCGTGTGAAAGGTGGTGGGTGCGTGGGTGCGGGCGTGTGTGTGTCTTCCAAGCTCAAGGTGGCCATGGAGGAGGCAGAGGAGGAGGAGGAGGCGAAGGGCAAGAAGAAATCTAAAGGATGTGATGAAGGTAAGCGTTTGGAAGAAGGACTGGTTAATTGTTTGATGTGTTCATTG
>NC_059263.1:4242500-4245000 GCF_017591435.1 Portunus trituberculatus | reverse complement strand
AGAGAGAGAGAGAGAGAGAGAGAGGTTTTCATTCTTTTATCATCATTTTTATCACCATCGTCTGCTTTTTATTCTTTTCATTTTAATATGTTCACCTTGAGGCTATTTAGTTCCCAGCAAGGCGTTGATCTCAATATATCGTCGCTGTGATCTCATTATTTTTCTCTCTCTCTCTCTCTCTCTCTCTCTCTCTCTCTCTCTCTCTCTCTCTCTTTCCTTCGTGTGTTAAATTTGTGTGTTTTTTATTGATTTGTCTTATTTTGATTAATTTTCGGTCTCTGTTTTGTGGTTTATCATCTTTTTCTTTCTCCTTCTTTCTTGTAGTGTTTGTTTTCTTTATTAGTTTCCTTCATTGTTTGTTTTTTTTCTCTTTCTTCCTTTCCTTCGTGTGTTAAATTGCCTCTCACTGTTTATCATCTTTTTCTTTCTTCTTCTTTCTTGTAGTGTTTGTTTTTCTTCTAGTTTTCTTTCCTCTCTTTTTTATCATATACTTTTGTGTCATCTATTACCCTGTTCGTTGTTAGCTTTTTTTTCTTTTCTTTTCTTTATCTTTCTTTCATTTTTTTGTTTTCTCTTTTTTTGTTTTCGTTTGTGTTGTCTTTTTTTTCTCTCTCTCTTCCTTCTTTTTATGGTACACGTTTTCTTTACTTTTTCTATTATTTCTCTTTTCTCTTTTCTTTTCTTTTAGTTTGTGTTGTCTTTGCTTCATCTTTCTTTTCCTTTTCTTTTCTCTCTTTTTTTTTTAAAGTTTGTGTTATTCTTTTTTCCCTTTTCGTTCTTGTTGTAATATTTCTTTTCCTTACTTTTCTTTTTACTTTTCTCTTGTTATAATTTTCCTTTCTTTACTTCCTGTGTTGTTGTTTTTTTTTTTTTTTTACGTTTGTGTTGAAAAAAATATCTAGTTTTATATTTAACATCCCTTTTTCTCTTTTCCGCACATTTTTAGCTTTTTTTCTTTGTGTTTTCTCTTCTTTACTTCTTACGTTGATCTTTTTATTCTTTTCTTTATGTTTGTGTTGAAAAATAATATCCAGTTTTATATTTAACCTCGCTTTTTTCTTTTTGTAATTATTTTGTGTGTCTTCTCTTCTTTACCTGCTACGTCGTTCTTTTTTTTCTTTTTCCTTACGTCTATGTAGGAAAAATGCACATCTTACCTGTCACCAAGCACTTTGAGACACTTCCTCTTGTTCTCTGCCCAATGCAACACTTCACACTGGCTAGAAATACAAAATCTATACTGTTTTCTTTTTTTACATCTATTTTCATTAGTGCCAATTGATCGTTTCACCCGTGCGCTTGGAGACCTCACGGACCCCAAAGCACGCCTGGTTCCTCTGTACCACGGCGGCCTCAACTCTTAATAAGTACCTACAGGAAAGTTTGGGATTAAAAAGACTATATATTTTGCAATTTTTACGTTGTTTGAAGATGTCATGCATATTTCTTAGTGCAAAGTGTTAAAATCCACAACAGATTACCTCAAACATCACAATTTAACAAGTGTACACATGTTTGCATTAGTTACAACAAACACGTGACTTAACAAACACTAACCCCCAAAACAAAACTAAAAGAAACTCACTATCCCTTGTTCGTTCCGCGTGTATCGTTAACAAATCAGCAAGTTTAGAGGTGTTTGCACTAGTTACAACAAACAAACATGTAATTTAACAAACAACCCGCCCCTAAACAAAAAAAAAAAAAAAAAAAACTCACTGTTGCTTGTTAGTTTCGCGTGTGTCGTTAACAAGTCAGCAAGTTTAGAGGTGTTTGCGCGGGCCTCCATGCACACTAGTTACGACTCCTATCCTTTCTTTCCCTCCGAACACCCAACACCACTACTGCCCCGCCCCAAGCACTGACGTAACTGCCTCCCTGTCCCGCCACCTGTTCCCCTCCTTGTCCCTCCACCCACCACCGCCTCGTTAACCCTTCCCCTCGCCACTCATTCGTTAAGTCAACCACCGTCGTTATCCAGCAGCGCCCTCTCACGTATTTTTTTTTTTTTGTGTGTGTGTGTGTGTGTGTGTGTGTTTTCGATTTATTTTGTAACGTTTTAGTGTCTATAAAGATTGGATAAGAAGAAGGAAGGGTATTTTGTGGGTTTTTTGTTTAATATAAGGGAAAAAAAAGGAGGAAAGTATTGAAAAATGTAGTGTTTGTGTTACTGCTTGAGAGGAAAGAAAGGGTCAGGAAAGGGAACGTGAAAAAAAAAACGATAAGACTAGAAAAAGGGAAATGGTTTGTGTGAAATTTTTGGTTTAGTTTAAGGGAATACAAAGAGGAAAAGAATGATAGATAGAGTGATTGTGTTACTGCTTGAGAGGAAAGAAAGGGTCAGGAAATGGAAAATAAAAAAAAAAAGAAGAGGAGGAGGAGAAGGAGAAGGAGAAAGAGGAGGAAGAGGAGATAGAGAAAGATAAGCTGTTTTACCTTTTATCAAGAAAATTAGATAATCTTCACATTCTCTCTCTCTCTCTCTCTCTCTCTCTCTCTC
>NC_059263.1:4225000-4232500 GCF_017591435.1 Portunus trituberculatus | reverse complement strand
GAGGAGGAGGAAGATGAGAAGGAAGAGGAGAACGATGAGGAGGAGGAGGAGGAGGAGGAGGAGGAGGAGGAGGAGGAGGAGGAGGAGGAGGAGGAGGAAGCAGTTAGTCATTTCTGCTCCTCTGCACACATTCCTAAAGTCACGTACACACACACACACACACACACACACACACACACACACACACACACACACACACACACACACACACACACACACACACACACACACACACAGACACACACACACACAGACACACACACACACACACAGAGGAAATTTTGATAAAGAAAGATTAGAATGGAATGAGTTGAATGGAACAGAAGCGCTCTCTCTCTCTCTCTCTCTCTCTCTCTCTCTCTCTCTCTCTCTCTCTCTCTCTCTTCGCCACTCCGGAAAGAATGTAGAGAATTTTTTAATCCTAAATTTTTATTCATCATCGCCTTGTGTGTGTGTGTGTGTGTGTGTGTGTGTGTGTGTGTGTGTGTGTGTGTGTGTGTGTGTGTGTGTGTGTGTGTGTGTGTGTGGGACTCTTATCATAATGTAGTCTCTCTCTCTCTCTCTCTCTCTCTCTCTCTCTCTCTCTCTCTCTCTCTCTCTCTCTCTCTATCTCTTGTCTCTCTCTTATCTCTCCTGTGTATCTCTCTCTGCATCTTTTACATATCTTTTCTTTTTCTTCTTCTTCTTCTTCTTCTTCTTCTTCTTCTTCTTCTTCATTTACTCGTTCTTTGCTTGCAGTTCTTAGTTTTCTTTTATCTTCTTTTTTTTTTTTTGTGTGTGTAAATTTTGTGGCATCTTATTTTTGTCTTATCTATCTTCTCTTATATTCCTTTTCCTTTTTTCGTTTTCTTGTTCTTCCTTTTTTTTTCTAACTCATTCGTTCCTCCTGCTAATATTTCTATCTTAGTTTGTGTCGTTTTATTTTTTCTTGTATATCTTTTTCCTTTTTCGTTTTCTTCTTCTTCCTTCCTTTTTTCATTCTTTCGTTGCTTTTAGTTTTGGGTGTTTTTTCTCTTTTTTTAGCTTGTTTTTTTTCCTCAGTTTAAGTTTGTTGCCTGTAAAGTATCTGGTGTTTTATCTCTTCTTCTTATATTCCTTTTCTTCTTCTTCTTCTTCTTCTTCTTCTTCTCCTTTTAGTCATTCTTTATTCTAGTTCACAGTCTTTTTTTTTTTCTATCTTGTTTTGAGCTCAGTTTTAGTTTGTTGCCTGTAAAGTTTGTGGTGTTTTATCTTGTCTTGCTCTACCTTTCCTTGTATATCTTCTTCCTTTTACTTCTTCTTCTTCCATTTTTTTTTTACTCGTTCATTCTTTTCAGTTCATATCTCTATCATATCTTTTTGCTCGTTTTCAAGTTCATGGTATCTTATCTTGATTCAGTAACGTCACACTTCTTAGCACTGAGGGAGACACATTTTTTCCTCCTTTTTTCGCTCGTTACATTCTTTCTTTTCTTTTGTAGCTTAAGTTGCATTATGTAGAAACTCTGTAACGTGTTTTTCATAGTTGCGCGATCACTCAATACATTCTGGCAGTGTAAGAAGACTTTTGTACTCTTTTTTTAGTTCAATACTCCTGCGGTGCGAAGATTATGCCTTTTGTGTCCAGCCTTTGCTCATTTGTCACGTCTTAGTATCGTAGAAACAGTTTTTTTTTATTCTTCTTTACTTTGTATTTGGTATTCTGTGTTACTCTAAGAAGGTTGTAGTGAGGTGTTTCTTTGTCAAGCTTGCTGAAGTTAAGTTTGGTGAGGTTAGGTTAGGTTAGGTTAAACTGTCGTGGTTTTGAGGTATAAGAAACAAATATTTTTTTTCCTTCACTTTGTATTTGTTATTTTGTGTTACTCTAAGAAGGTTGTGGTGAGGTATTTCTTTGTCAGGTTTGGTGAGGTTAAGTTTGGTGAGGTTAGGTTAGGTCAGACCGAGGTAGTTTTGAGGTAATTTTGAAGTATTTAGAAAGTTATTTTTTTCCTTCACTTTGCATATGTTAGTCTGTGTTGCTCTAAGAAGGTTGTAGTGAGGTGTTTTTTTGCCAAGTTAGGTGAGGTTAGGTTAGGTAAAGTTAGGTTATTATTATATATCTTATTATTATTATATATCTTCATTTCTCCTCTTCACATGTCTAAATCATCTCAACCTCGCCTCTTTTGCTTTCCTTCACTACTTCTAATTCTCTGTCTACCCACACTCCTCCTCGTATCTGGTATCAGTGTTGCCTTCTTCACATTTCCTCTTCATTTCTCCTCTTCACATGTCTAAATCATCTCAACCTCACCTCTCTTGCCTTATTTTACTCACTACTTATTCTCTATCTACCCATCCTCCTCTGCATAACTGGTATCAGCATTGCCTTCTTCACTGGTTCCTCCTCATCTCTCCTCTTCACATGTCTAAACTATCTCAACCTTGTCTCTTTTGCCTTCCCTCACTGCTATTCTGTCTACCCCACTTCTCCTCGTATCTGGTATCAGCGCTGCCTTCTTCACTGCTTCTTCCTCATTTCTCCTCATTATACAGTAAATCTCCACGAAGGAACCTGAGTGGCGGGAATTAACAGCAGGAAACTCACACCGAGGCGCCAAACAGCCCGAGTGAATTGCTTGTTGTCGCTTGATTTACGCATTGTCACCTAATTATACCTGAGAGCGTTCCGCCACTCACCTGCCTTACCTTAATGGCTTGGGAATTAGCAGGTGTGTTTCCCAGCCTGCCTCGAGACCTGTCCTGACCTTAACGAGCCAAAGGTCACGAAGGTCTAGGTTGCGAGGGATGGGATTAGGGAGAAAAAGGTACCAGGAATTGAAAGGGTCTTAAATTTTGCTTGCTTGCTTGCTTACCTGTTGTTGTTGTTGTTGTTGTTGTTGTTGTTGTTGCTGTTGTTGTTCGTCTTTTTATCAAGGTTACAAAAAAAATGGTTAGCGAAAAAGGTACAAGGATTAATTTTTTTTAGTTGTTGCTGTTGTTGTTGTTGTTGTTGTTGTTGTTGTTGTTGTTGTTGTAGTTGCAGTTGGTTTTGTTTATTCGTCTTTTTTGTCAAGGTTACAAAAAAAAAAGTAGCAAAAAAAGGTACCAGGATTTCAAAGGTCTTAATATTTACTTGTTGTTGTTGTTTTTGTTATTTCTTTGTCTTTTCCTTCCGCCTTCGTCTAATTCTTCCATTCACACATTCATCTACACAATCCACCTACACTTCCCAGTTGTCAGCGCCCCATCACCATCATCAGACCTAGACAAATGTGTGGAGTGGACGTGGCAGAGAGAAACACAAGCTGATGCAGAGAAATATACTTTTAACTCTTTTACGTTACAGCTATACAAACATCATCACCACCATCATCATCACCATCATCACCATCATCATCACCATCATCATCATCATCACCATCGTTATCGTTCAGTTCCGCGTCTCCCTATATAATTTCGTAGGTGGGTAATGCAGAGTCACTCCCTATTCAGAAAGATCGTGAGTTATTATTTTTTGTGACTTTTCAAACGTACTATTTTTTTTTTTCCTCCAGCAGTGATTGGATTAGCTGATTATGATCTTTGCATCTGATGAGTCTTCGTAACTGCTCTTTATCTCTATCTCCATCTCTCTCTCTTTCTCTCTCTCTCTCTTTTTTTCTCTTTTTTTTTCTTCTCTCTTTTTGTTCCACTCTTTTAAGCCGCTTTGCCAGCCTGCGTGCCTCTTCTTTGGCTGTGGAGTTCAGGCTGCACGTGTGTGTGTGTGTGTGTGTGTGTGTGTGTGTGTGTGTGTGTGTGTGTCGATTTGTTGTTGTTGTTAATGGTTGTGGGTGTGGTCGTGGCTGTGTTGTTGTTATCATCCTTCTTTTCTTCTTTTCCTTCTTTTCTCTCTTCTTCTTCTTTACATCATCTACTGATTCTTATTTTTTCTTCTTCCTCTCTAACGCTTTATAATCTCTTCAGTAGCAAGACGCATTTCATTACTCATTCTGGTTACCATTTAGCGATTTTGCAAAGCTTCAGAAACATATGTGAGAGATTGAAATAGCGAAGACTTTGGCCATTAATCTTCTGACCTCCATAGACCCTTCGTAATGTCAATAAAATGGTCTAATCGTACACAAATCTCAAGGTAAAAAATGCATCCCAGTACTGAAGGTGTTCATAGCGTCAGTGTGGCCGTCCCAGGAAGCAGCGGGGAGGTGATGGCCAGGTCTTTCACTCCGAGGTGGCAGATCTGAAGGCTTTGTGTGGAATGACCGGACACACACACACTGCCATCACTGCAAATTATTCCCTCAACTGTACACACGTTACTGGGAATGGCTGGCTGGTCGTGCACGCTTTACACATACATACATACGCACGCACAGATATTCACGCACACACACACACACACACACACACACACACACACACACACACACACACACACACACACACACACACACACACACACACACACACACACATATTAACGCTTTCCCTTCGATTCAAGACACTTATAACTGTTTTATGCAATCTACGAGATCTCTACAAGCGTCTGCGGGAAAGTTATAAGTGAAAAAGAAAAGATTTGTTAATTTGTACCCTGTTTAAAGGTTTGGTGTGGCTGTGGAATAAGTCAGGGTGTCTCAGAGTGATTGGTGATTAAGGAAAGGGGTACCAGGTGAGAGGGAAAGGGTTGATTGTAGTTAATTGTTGTATTTTCCAAGCACTGCATTCGTTAACCCCTTCAGTACCTTGAGGTGTTTTAATATTCATTCTGCTTACTATCTGGTGATTTTATACAGCTTCAGAAACTCGTGTGTGGATTAAAATAGTGAAGAGTGTGGCCATTAATCTTCTGACCTACATAGACCCTTCCTAATGTAAGTAAAATGGTCTAATCACAGCCCGAAAATATTCATGATAAAAATGCGTTCCTCGTCATCACAAGTTTATCATCACCACTTTTTTTTTATTTCTGTTCATGGGAAAGAGAGAAATGAATAGATGGAAGCATTTCTCATTCAAAATTACATATATCACTGGATGTAAATGTAGATACATTGATAGATAGGTAGATAGATAGATAGATAGTTAGAAAGACAGACAGACAGATGGAGTTAGTGTTTTATTAATATGGAAATACAGATATGATTGTGTGTGTGTGTGTGTGTGTGTGTGTGTGTGTGTGTGTGTGTGTGTGTGTGTGTGTGTGTGTAATTCACCTCGGTCGCCTGCTGGTCACCCAGCCAGTCTTCACCATTACGGAGCGAGCTCAGAGCTCATAGACCGATCTTCGGGTAGGACTGAGACCACAACACACTCCACACACCGGGAAAGCGAGGCCACAACCTCTCGAGTTACATCCTGTACCTATTTACTGCTAGCTGAACACACCCCACACATTAAGAGGCTTGCCCATTTGCCTCACCGCCCCAGAACTCGAACCCGGCCCTCTCGATTGTGAGTCGAGCGCGCTAACCACTACACTACGCGGTGTGTGTGTGTGTGTGTGTGTGTGTGTGTGTGTGTGTAATATTTACCTGTCGTATTTTTCCTTGATTGATGACGTGCAGGTAAGCGTGTGTGAATGCGAACAGGTGATAGCGAGGGAATGCAATTTGTGGAAATGCACTGGTGGAAAGTGTGGTTGTTGTTGTTGTTGTTGTTGTTGTTGTTGTTGTTGTTGTTGTTGTTGTTGTTGTTGTTGCTGTTGTTGTTGTACTACTACTACTACTACTACTACTACTACTACTACTATTAATCTATTTCCTCCCACATCTCTCTCTCTCTCTCTCTCTCTCTCTCTCTCTCTCTCTCTCTCTCAACCCATCACTTTTCCCTTCCACACGTTCTCCTTCCCCTCAACATCCTTCTACCCCTTCCCCATCCCCATCCCTCTACTATCCCACCCCTTCAGTCCCCTCCCTTTAGCCATCATCCTCTCCTTGTAGCAATATAAAGGATTCGATTCCCTTGGTGTAGAAATATAGAGGGTTCGATTCCCTTGGTGAGGCGTGAGTGGTCGTTACGTGGTCAGCCTCATTACCTGCCTCCAGTCGTGACGGAGATTTGTTGCCCTGACGAAGACGCAGCAGGAGGAGAGAGGGAGTGTGATTGGGTCAGGCTGGGATGAGGTGAAATAAGGAGGTGGTATAAGATATTGTGCCTTTAATCCCTTCAGTACCATGGCGCGTTTTTTTTTTTTTTTAATTTTTCTTACTGTTTGGTGATTTTATACAGCTTCAGGTACTTATGTGGGGGAATAAAATAGTGAAGACTCTAGCCATTAATCCTTTGACCTCCTTAGAGTCTTCCTAATATAAATGTGTGTGTGTGTGTGTGTGTGTGTGTGTGTGTATGTGTGTGAATGAATGTCTGTGCGTGCGTATGTGTGAAGGTGAAGCGTGCACTCCCCATAAATCATGGCAAAAATGTGTCTCAGTACTGAAGGGGTTAAAACGTCCTAGCTCACCCTTCCAGTAAAGACTCGTATTCTCAAACACTTTTGCGCTCCAGCTCCACTATGTCAAGAGGCCTTATTTCAATTGAGACGATTTTTAAGGTGTTTTTACGGTTCTAGAGTCAGAGTGACAAGATTTCTATGCTATTAACTGGAGAAATACTCTTGAAATCCTCGCTAATCATCCCTGTGGCCTTGGAAAATAGAGAAGAGCGTTTTTTAAGGTGTTTTTATGGTTCTAGTCGCAAAATGACAAGAATTCTACATTATTTACTGAAAAAAACACTCTTGAAAACCCGCCAATCATTCCTGTGGCCTTGGAAAATACTCATGGGGAAAAAGAGCGTTTTTTTAAGATGTTTTTACGGTTCTAAAGGCAGAATGACAAGATTTCTACACTATCAACTGGAGAAACACGCTTGAAAACCCCGCTGATCATCTCTGTGGGGCTTGAAAAATAGTCACACTGAGAGAGCAAAACGTTTCTGAATACTGACCCAACTCTCTTCCACTCTTCCTTTACTCCTTCGAGCTGAGACTAGGCGAAGAAAGTAAGAAAACGAGGTGAGGTATTTTTAGAGGTAATCCAACTTCCTGTGGGGTGTGTTAGTCTCTCTCGTCAAGCCGCCTCACTATAGTATTGCCACGGAAATGCTTGGCTGTGGTGTGTGCGGTTGTGGGGAGCGACTCTGCATATTTCACTGGACACTGCCTAGGCGGGGATTGGGTTAAAGAAGCAATGTTAAGCCCTTCAGTACCAGGACACGTTTTCATATTCATTCTGGTGTCTTTATACAGGTTCAGAAACTTATGTGGGGGTTGTAACAGTTAAGACTCTGTGGCCATTAATCTTCTGACCTCCATAGACCCTTCCTAGTGCTTATAAAATGGTCTAATGAAATGGTCTAGTATACAAATCTAAAGGTAAAAATGTATTCCAGTATTGAAGGGGTTAAGCTTATCTGAGGTTTGAGTCATCGTGTGTGTGTGTGTGTGTGTGTGTGTGTGTGTGTGTGTTTACTGTACCATTGCGTCCTTCACCTAAACTCACCTGTTAGAAGTGTACCTGAGTGTGTTAATTATTCTAG
>NC_059263.1:4205000-4207500 GCF_017591435.1 Portunus trituberculatus | reverse complement strand
TGACTGTATATGTGACTGTATACGTGACTGTGTGTACGTGATTGTGTAAGTGAATGTGTGTACGTGACTGTGTGTACGTGATTGTGTTAGTGAATGTGTGTACGTGAATGTGTGTACGTGATTGTGTGTACGTCACTGTGTGTACGTGAATGTGTGTACGTGACTGTGTGTACGTGAATGTGTGTACGTGACTGTGTTAGTGAATGTGTGTACGTGACTGTGTTAGTGAATGTGTTAGTGAATGTGTGTACGTGAATGTGTGTACGTGACTGTGTATATGTGACTGTGTACGTGATTGTGTGTACGTGACTGTGTGTACGTGACTGTGTAAGTGAATGTGTGTACGTGAATGTGTGTACGTGACTGTGTGTACTTGATTGTGTGTACGTGAATGTGTGTACGTGACTGTGTATATGTGACTGTGTACGTGATTGTGTGTACGTGACTGTGTGTACGTGAATGTGTGTATGTGACTGTGTGTACGTGACTGTGTGTACGCGATTGTGTGTACGTGAATGTGTGTACGTGAATGTGTGTACGTGACTGTGTATATGTGACTGTGTACATGATTGTGTGTACGTGACTGTGTGTACGTGAATGTGTGTATGTGACTGTGTGTACGTGACTGTGTGTACGTGAATGTGTGTATGTGACTGTGTGCACGTGACTGTGTGTACGTGATTGTGTGTACGTGAATGTGTGTACGTGATTGTGTGTACGTGACTGTGTATATGTGACTGTGTACGTGATTGTATACGTGATTGTGTGTACGTGACTGTGTGTACGTGATTGTGTGTACATGACTGTGTGTACGTGAATGTGTGTACGTGAGTTTGTGTACGTGATTGTGTGTACGTAACTGTATATGTGACTGTGTACGTGATTGTGTACGTGATTGTGTGTACATGACTGTGTGTACGTGATTGTGTGTACATGACTGTGTATATATGACTGTGTACTTGATTGTGTATGTGATTGTGTGTACGTGAATGTGAACGTGACTGTGTGTACGTGATTGTGTGTACGTGACTTAGTGTACATGACTGTGTACGTGATTGTGTGTACGTGACTGTTTGTGTACGTGACAGTGTGTACGTGAATATGTGCACGTGACTGTGTGTACTTGAGTGTATGTACGTGAATATGTGTACGTGACTGTGTACGTGACTGTGTATACATGACAACCTCCACACGTGACTATGCGTACATAACTGTGTGTGTACGTGGCTATGTATATACGTGACAGTGTACGTGACAGTGTACGTGAGTTGGCACCTTTACCTGCTAATTAGCCAGCCCACCTGTGCTCTTGCGTGACATTTGTGGCAGGTAATGGAGGGAAGGTGTATGTGGGGGGGGAGGGGTGACTGTCCTGTTGCTGTGTGGTGTGGGTGAATAATGTAACAACCCTCACATCACCACCACCACCTCCTCCTCCTCCTCCTCCTCCTCCTCCTCCTCCTCCTCCAATCACATGTTTGACTTCCTTTCTTCCTATGCTCTCTTGTTTTTCTTCCTTGAACTCTGGTGTCCTTCAGCTTCTAACTTGTAAACAGCTTCGTTAGGCCCAGTAGAGCTGTTGGTGTCTATTCTTTCCTTTGTATTCCTTTGTATTCTTTGTATTCCTTTGTATTCCTTTGTATTCCTCCTCCTTTCTTGTTTTCTCATTTCTTTTTCTTATCTTCTCTGAATATCAATGTTCTTCCTCTTCTTTTTCTCAGTCATTTCTTGCTTAATTTACTATAACAACGGCAACAACAAAAAGATTACAACACCACTACCACCACCACCACCTTATCACCGCCACATCAATACTTCACCACCACCACCACCACCACCACCACCACATCACCACATCACCAATTCACCACCACTAACTTACGCCTTATTTTTTCTCATTCTTACACCTTTCCTTAATAATCACCGGTGTTTATTTATTTATTTATTTTTTTCCAGCGTGTTATCACCCCCGAGGTACATACAGTACATCAAGTTGCCTTAAGAAATGCTTACTACTTTTCCAGATTACTTGTTTATTGATCTGTCTGTTCACCACGGCGTCCCAAGATTGCCTCACCGTGCTCTGGGGCTTACTATATAACTCTTCACCACGGCTTCACTACTTTCTAAAGGCTTTACTTCAGTTCATTTCAGTTCAGTTGATGGTCGGGAGTACAAGCTTTACAACTGTACGTCCTTATACGTTTCTTGGCTAGGGTAATTTTTTCTTTCATTTAAGTTTTCTTCGTCTCTTTCTTTCGTTTTTTTTTCTCTTCTCTAGTTTTCCAGAAATTATTTAAGGTTATTTTTTTGTCTTTTTTCTTAATTTACATTTACTTGTGCAGTGACGGGTTTTCTGAAGTGTGTTCTTATTACTCTAGTGGCAGATTAACAACATTTCTACACTGTTTTTTTTTTTTTATGCGTGTTGTCACGACTCTATTGGCGGATTAACAAGATTTCTACACTGTCAATAGGCGGAGCGCTCTTATAAACCTGC
>NC_059263.1:4175000-4182500 GCF_017591435.1 Portunus trituberculatus | reverse complement strand
TCCTCCCATTTTTCTCCTTTTTTTTCCTCTCTTTCTCTCTTCTTCCCTTTCATCTTTAGTTCTGTATTCTTTTCTTCTCTTTCCCTTCTTCCTTCCTTCCTTCCTTCCTTCCATCCATCCTCTTATCTACAGTTGTTACTCCTATTTTAGTCTCTCTTTTCCATTTTTTTCCTCTATTTCTATTTCCTCTCTTCTTTCCATCTACTCTCGATTATTATTATTATTATTATTATTATTATTATTATTATTATTATTATTATTATTATTATTTTTGCTATTTCCAAGTTCGTTTTTTTTTCAGTCTTGCAATTTTGGTGGTGTCTTTTTGCCTTTGGATTAAGTTCCTGCTGGACGTCACGAGGAGGAGGAGGAGGAGGAGGAGGAGGAGGAGGAGGAGGAGGAGGAGGAGGAAGGAGGAAGAGGAGGAGGATTCTGTCACTCTCCCTTACATGCAGTTCATTTCCTGCACCTCAATCTCTCTCTCTCTCTCTCTCTCTCTCTCTCTCTCTCTCTCTCTCTCTCTCTCTCTCTCTCTCTCTCTCTCTCTCTCTCTCTCATCCATTTCCTCTATTTCCTATACTGTCTCTCTTTTTCTGTCTCCTTTCTTCGTCCCTTCTTCTTCTCCTCCTCCTCCTCCTCCTCCTCCTCCTCCTTTTCCTTTTACAACTCCTTTATTCCTTCATTTCTCTTCTTCCTGTGTGAGTGTGTGTGTGTGTGTGTGTGTGTGTGTGTGTGTGTGTGTGTGTGTGAAATAAAAGATGGGTGTTTTTATCCTGACAGGTTCGCAAACACCTGATGTCACGGGCGGCGGGGGCGTGTACTCAAGGTTCCTCGCAGCAAGACAACGCCCCGCCAAAGAGACAGTTCCACGATTTGTACGTTCAGAGACACAACAACGTAAGGTGAGAGAAGCGTGATAGAGTCTCCTCACTCACTCACTCACTCACTCACTCACAGATACACACACATTCACACGCTCACTTACTCACTCACTCACTCACTCACTCACTCACTGACACACACACACATTTCACTCACTCTCTCTCTCTCTCTCTCTCTCTCTCTCTAGGGGTTAAAAACATCCCAATAAGAAAACTGAAATGATGATGATGATGATGATGATGAGGAGGAGGAGGAGGAGGAGGAGGAGGAGGAGGAGGAGGAGGAGGAGAAAGGAAGTGAAAGGAGAGAGAAGGAAGAACGAAGAGGAGAGGAAAAGGAGAAATGCAGAGGGAAGTGGATTAAAAGAGAGAGAGAGAGAGAGAGAGAGAGAGAGAGAGAGAGAGAGAGAGAGAGAGAGAGAGAGAGAGAGAGAGAGAGAGAGAGAGAGAGAGAGAGAGATGAAATGTGATGATAATGATGATGATAATGACATAAGGGATCAGGTGAGATTATTTACCTCTCTCTCTCTCTCTCTCTCTCTCTCTCTCTCTAGTGTCATTTTCATCAACATTTATCTTCTTCCTCCTTTCTTTTTATTCTCTTTTGTAATTTCTATCTTCTTCTTCTTCTTCTTCTTCTTCTTCTTCTTCTTCTTCTTCTTCTTCTTCTTCTTCTTCTTCTTCTTCTTCTTCTTCTTCTTCTTCTTCTTCTTCTTCTTCTTCTTCTTCTTTATCAATTTACTATATTATTTCTTTATTCTCTTTTACATTTCTTTCCCTTTTTTATTTCGTTTTTCGTTTTTACTTTTTTCGTCTTTCTTTCTTTCTTTCTTTCTTTCTTCTATTTTTTTTCTGTCTATCTGTCTGTCTGTCTGTCTGTCTATCTTATCTTTCCAATCCATTTCTCTTCCTTCGTCTTCTGCATTTCCTTCCTCCTCCTTCTTCTTCTTCCTCCTCCTCCTCCTCCTCCTCCTCCTCCTCCTCCTCCTCCTCTTACTTGTCACTCTTCCTTTTCATCTTCCTCCCTCACATTACTCGTCAAATAATCTTGTTTGATCTTTGCCTCATACCCTCCTCCATCCTCCTCCTCCTCCTCCTCCTCCTCCTCCTCCTCCTCCTCCTCCTTCTCTTCTGTCTCTCCTCCCCTCACAATCTTCCCCCCCCCCTCTCTCTCTCTCTCTTCTGGCAAGTGACATGACTACCTCCCATTATCCTTCACTACACAGAAATAGATAAGTCTCTCTCTCTCTCTCTCTCTCTCTCTCTCTCTCTCTCTCTCTCTCTCTCTCTCTCTCTCTCTCTCTCTCTCTCTCATCACTGTCAAGGGTAATGAGTTGATAATGAAGGAAAGGAGAAGGAATTTATGTTGTTTTAAAGAGCTAGTGTCTTTTATTTCTATCTCCCACTCATCTCCCACTCATCTCCCACTCATCTCCCCACTCATCTCCCCACTCATGTCGTGTTTCAGCTGTCTTTTTTTATTTTCGTTTTTTTGTTTTATGGTGGAGTGAGTTTAAAAGGTTTATTTCTTGTCTAATTTCAACTCCTACTCATCTCCCACTCATCTTCCACTCATCTCCCACTCATCTCCTTTCCATTTCCCCACTCGAGTCATCTCTAAACATTGCTGAAGGAGAGAGTAAAAGGAAACTGCCTTACTCTTGCATTCTCATCCTACCACTCATCTCCCACTCATCTCCCACTCATCTCCTACTCATCTCCCACTCATCTCCTACTTGAAACTGCCCTCTCTCTTATTTACAAAAGAAAGAAATGAACGAGGGCAACCTTATTCATGCACCCAACCGTCCCACTCATCTCCCACCCACCTCCCACTCATCTCCCACTCATCTCCCGCTCATCTCCCTCTTCAATAACCTTTCCATACATACTGAAGGAAAAAGGAAGAACAGAGACAACCTTACTTACGCAATCACACTCTCCCACTCATCTTTCACTCATCTCCCACTCATCTCCCACTCATCTCCCACTCATCTCTTTTCAATAACCTTTCCATACATACTGAAGGAAAAAAAGAACAGAGACAGACTTACTTACACAATCCCACTCTCCCACTCACCTCCCACTCATCTCCCACTCATCTCCCACTCATCTTCCGCCCCGCAGCATTTTGTACGCCGATATAGTCAACTTCACACCTCTATCTGAGCAGCTGAGCGCGTGTGACCTCGTGAGGACGCTGAATGACCTGTTTGGCCGCTTTGACCAGATTGCCAAGGTGAGAGAGAGAGAGAGAGAGAGAGAGAGAGAGAGAGAGAGAGAGAGAAATGTCTGATGTAATATAGTTTTAAAAGAAAGGAAAAAGAATTAAGAGAAGGAGGAGGAAGACAGTGGCGGCAGTGGAGGAGGAGGAGGAGGAGGAGGAGGAGGAGGAGGAGGAGGAGGAGGAGGAGGAGGAGGAGTTAAATGAATGAAGGAGGGGAGTGAGTGATGAAAGAAAGGTCAAAGAAGGGAAGGAGATAAGAGAAAGGAAGTGAATTTCGGAAAGGGAGAGAAAGAGAGAGAGAGGGAGAGGAGAGAGAGAGAGGGAGAGGAGAGAGGAGAGGTAGTTCATCTCTTGCCATAATGAGGTGAGTCTTCTGAGGGAGAGAGAGAGAGAGAGAGAGAGAGAGAGAGAGAGAGAGAGAGAGAGAGAGAGAGAGAGAGAGAGAGAGAGAGAGAGAGCAACAGGTGTTTTACTCGTTCACGTGTCTTTTTATAAGTATTTACAATCCTCCTCCTACACTTCGTCCTCCTCTTCCTCCTCCTCCTCCTCCTCCTCTTCCTCCTTCTCCTCCTCCTCCTCCTCCTTCTCCTCTACTCCTCCTCTGTCTTCTCTCCTCATCCCATCTCTCTCCTCTTCTAGTCTCTCTTCCTCTTCCTCTTCCTCCCTCCTTTATCAAGCTGTCCTCTCCTCTCCTGTCTTCCTAAATCCCTCCTCTTTCTCTCCCTCTCTCCCTTAATTTAACTGGTCCTTTGTGAGCTGCCCTCCTTCCTTCCTGTCCCTCTCTCTCTCTCTCTCTCTCTCTCTCTCTCTCTCTCTCTCTCTCTCTCTGATTCTTAACGCGTCTCCTTCCTTTATTTTTCACTTGTTTCCCTCCTTGGTCTTCAGTTTTCCTTCTTCTCAACGGGTACACAAATGCTGAGCGGTGTTACAGTGAAAAAGAATGAATGAATTGATATAAGCTTTAGTTAAGTTTAATTTCTTCCCCTCTTGTTGATGCTGGATTCTTATTTGTTACTCTTTCACGTTTACTGTTGTTTGTTTGTCTCTCTCCTTCGTCATCCCTTCGTCAGGAGAACCTTAATTAATCCCTTCAGTACTAAGACGCATTTTCTACCATGAGTTTTGGGCATGATTCGATGATTCTATTTACTATGGAGGTCAGAAGATTAATAGCCAGTGTCTTTGCTATTTTAATCCCCACACAAGATAGTGAGTAGAATGCATATGAAAACGCGGAATGGTACTGAAGAGGTTAAGTCTCTTGTTTAAGGTTAGATAACACTAGTAGGTCTAACAACAATAAGAGATAATACTCATACACTGTTTTCCTTTATTCCAACACGTCTGCTGCTATTTGTTCTGTGGCTTATTGCTTCGTCACACCATTATCAGGAGAACCAGTGTCTGCGCATCAAGATCCTCGGGGACTGCTACTACTGTGTCTCCGGCCTGCCTGTGTCCCGCCCCAACCACGCCATCAACTGCGTCAAGATGGGCCTGGAGATGATCAGAACCATCAGGTCAGTTTGTGCTCGTATTCTCAAACACTTCTGATCTTCACTTCCACTATTTCAAAAGACTTTATTGAAACTGACACGAGTTTTTAAAGATGTTTTTACGGTTCTAGAGGCAGAGTGACAAGATTTCTACATTATTAACTGGAGAAACACTCTTGAAAACCCCGCTAACCATCCCTGTGGCCTTGGAAAATTAGTCGTGGTGAGAGAACAAAGTGTTTCTCAATACGGACTTCAGGACGTGAAAGCAGCCTTTTTTTTTTTTTTTTTTAACTATATTTACTAAATGAGCAGGCGGCGGCGGTGGGTCGGCGGCGGTGGGGCAGTGGGCTGTGATTGGGTGACGAGTGGTCAATTAATCCATCAGTCAGGCACGGTGGGGCTGCGGTGCGCGTCACATCACCTGTGGGCGGAAGACGGGCGAACACGCAGCGAGGAACATGACAAAGGCTTTCTCCTGTACAGAGGCGAGGTGGGGAGTCAGTGCTTGTCATGACACTGTTGTTCTTTACCACATGAGTACTTGGTATTTGGTGTTACAGAGTACTTTATGCTTCCTTTCCTTTTTCGTTGTTGCTTTGGGTTTTACTAAAGGTGAAAGAGTTGGTGTTTACTCTTGTTAACCCCTTCAGTACCGCGACACGCTTTCATATTCCTTCTGGTTACTATTTGGTGATTTTATACAGCTTCAGAAACTTATGTGGGGATAGAAATAGTTGCGACTTTGGTCATTAATCTTCTGACTTTCATAAAGCCTTCCTAATGTCAATAAAATCGTCTGATCATACCCAAAACTCAAGGTTAAAATGCGTCCCAGTACTGAAGAGGTTAATTAGTGTGTGAGTTCCGTTGAGCCACGAGCCTGGCGCTGCCGTGGCTCGTTACGCGTGAGAGTGCGGTGCGTGAGTGCCGTGCGCCGTGATGGACTGTAACTTAATAAGAGGCAATCAGCATATTGCCGGGTACGAATCTTTGAGTGAATTAAACAAGACGACGCGTCCACCACTCCATTATTAACAAACGGCATTAACAAACAACAATCAACAGTATTAACCTCTTAAGTACTAAGACGCGTTTCCACATTAATTTAGCTTTTATTTGGTGATTTGATACAGCTTCAGAAACTCATGTGGGGGATTGAAATAGTGAAGACTGTGGCGATTAATCTTCTGACCTCCAGAGACCCTTGCTAGTGTCAATAAAATGGCCTAATCGTACGCAAATCTCAAGGTAAGAATATGTCCCAGTACTAAAAGGGATTAATGAAGCATTATCCTTAGCTAAGATGAAGAGGCGGAGATCATTACCTAACGCCTTGGTGATTAGAGTAAGACATCCCTCACTGTTGTTACCTCGCCAGCGACAACGGTGAGGCAGTGGACTGGGCGGCAGTGACAAACTAATCTTCCTGAGAGCCTCATTAACACAAAGGTGAGTCCGCTACAAGACCCGCGGCGTGAGCTCTGATAATGAAGGAGGGGCAAAGTTTCCGCAGCGAATTGGACGGTAGGCGGAAGTGGAGCGGCGGTGGTGGTGACGGTAGTGGTGGTGGTGGCGTGAGTCCTGGGTGGTGATGAGTCCTGTTAAACGGTGCCATGCAAGGGAAGTAGCGAGAGAGAGAGAGAGAGAGAGAGAGAGAGAGAGAGAGAATGTGTGTGTGTGTTTTGGTGTGTGTGTGTGTGTGTGTGTGTGTGTGTGTGTGTGTGTGTGTGTGTGTGTGTGTGTGTGTGTGTGTGTGTGTGTGTGTGTGTATGTGTGGATGTGGGTGTGTGTGGGCGAGTTGATGTGGTGGACAGGGCGTGAGGGAGTGCTGTGTGGGATATTTGGAAAGGGTGCAAGCTTAATTCTCTTCATTCATTCATTTCCCTGTACACTCACTCACTTTTACACACGGAGTAGTGAGGTGAGAGGTACAGAAACCCCAAAAGACAAGAAGGAATGAGAGACACCCCACACAACTCACGCTCCTTAACCCTTCAGTACCATGACACATTTTCATATTCATTCTGCTGACTATATGATTTTATACACCTTCAGAAACTTATGTGGGATTAAAACAGTGAATACTCTGGCTATCAATCTTCTGACCTCCATAAACCCTTCTTAATGTCTTAATCACCTAATCACACCCAAAACTCAAGGTAAAAATTCGTCCCAGTACTATGACGCGTTTCTAAATTCATTCTCGTTACTATTTGGTGATTTCATACAGCTGCAGAAACTCGAGTGGGGATTAGAACAGAGAAGACCGTGGCCATTAATATTCCGACCTCTATTGAACTTTCCTAATAGCAATAAAATCATCCAATCACACACAAACTCAAGGTAAAAATATTCATCTGGGAAAATAGCAAACAGTATCAATAGCGTGTTTCTTAGCGTGCCAGTGCTGAGAGATGGTTGGGGGAGAGGAGGACGGTGGGTAGGGGAGAAGAGGAAGTAGCGTCACCTCTGAGCCAAGCCAAGGTGCCTCAGTGACAAATAAGTGACACGAAGCGGCTACTTTGAGGCGCCGCTGGGAAAGGTTCCGCTATTGATTCACTCATTGTCCTTCGTCCCCTCGTCAGTAGAACCCCCATACAGCAGTGAGGGGGGGTGGGTGTGTAGAGTGATCTGTATAATTATCTACCTATCTGTCTGTCTGTCTGTCTGTGTGTGTAGAGAGGACAGTATAATTATCTACCTATTTATTTGTCTGTCTGTCTGTATGTGTGTAGAATGACCATTAAAGCTACCTGTCTTATTTATCAATCTGTCTGTCTGTCTGTATGTAGTGGGTAATTATCTATCTATTTATCTGTCTGTCTATCTGTCTGTCTGTCTGTCTGTGTGTAGAGTGATCATTTAACCCATCTATCTATTTATCTGCCTGTTT
>NC_059263.1:4140000-4162500 GCF_017591435.1 Portunus trituberculatus | reverse complement strand
AAACATTCACCAGCTCGGTTAAATGCTTCCCTGTGGCCCTGTTGTCGTGTATGTGTGTGTGTGTGTGTGTGTGTGTGTGTGTGTGTGTGTGTGTGTGTGTGTGTGTTCAGGTGTTCACTAGTGCATTATATGAAGGGTTATGTTGTCCTTTTCTTCCTTCCATTCTTCCATTTATTCATTCTTCCACTCCATGTCTCTTTTCATTCCATTTTTTCTTATTACTGTTTGTGTTTCTCAACTTTGTTTTATTTCGTTTGATACATTCTTCTTATTTTTATTTATTTATTTGTTTATTATTATTATTATTTTTCATTTCTATTTCATACCTTATTTATTTATTTATTTATTTATTTATTTAGTGTGTGTGTGTGTGTGTTCCCATTTCCCTCCATCTCCTCCTCCTTCTCCTCCTCCTCTGCTCACCACATCCCATTTCCCTCCATCTCCTCCTCCTCCTCCTCCTCCTCCTCCTCCTCTGCTCACCACATCCCCAAGTCAACCAACCATATGTAACTGCATCAAACTTTTACACATTAGACATACATTGATTTATTTTCCTCCATTTTATTTATTTCACTCAGCTTGTCGTTATCCCTTTAAAAAAAATATTAAACACACACACATTCACTTTTATCTGGCAATATTTCGTGGTATGTTTGTCTGTGTGTCTGTCTGTATGTGTGTAGTAGTAGTAGTAGTAGTAGTAGTAGTAGTATAAGCAGTGTTAATAGCAATAATAGTAGTAGTAGTCACCACCACCACCACCACTACCACCACCACCACTGAGCACATCCTCCCCCACTGCAGCTGATGCCTGGAGAATGGACGAGCCCGCTGACGTCACACGAGGAGACAGCCAATGAGAACACGACACTGCCCATCCTTGCCCTGCCTCTCGTCCAATCACTGCAGGACAACGCCGAGGTCTGCTTCCCATTGGCTCACACTGGTTACTAGGAGAGAGAGAGAGAGAGAGAGAGAGAGAGAGAGAGAGAGAGGAAGGAGTAGGAAGACTGTCTGGAAAGAAGAACAAGGAAGAGTAATAAGAAGGAATAAAAATAACTCATTCCTTTGTTTTTCCTTTCTTTATCACATTTTCTCTGCCTTTTCTCCTCTTTTCTTTCAATCTTTTTTTTTTTACTTATTTTTATTCAATTTTTCTCTCCTGTTTCCTTTTCTACTTTCCTTTTTATCTTTTATTCACTTATTTTTCCTCTTTTTCCCTTTTTTCCCCTTTTTTCGTAAGTGACGTTTGTGAAAATTAAAGTTCTGATATTTTTTTTTCTCTCTCACTTATTTTTCTACTTTCTTTTCTTTTCTTTCATTTTTTTCTCTTTTTTTCAAGGCGTTTTTCATTTTCTATAATTGAAATGTGATTAATTTGTATTTTGTTTTCTTATTCTTCTTTGTACATGATTATTAGTGTGTGTGTGTGTTGCAGGTGTGGACGTGGGCGGGGCTGGTGTCTGTGGGCGTGGTGGCAGCATTCCCCTTGGTGGGTTCCTGGACTAAGGTGGGCGTGATGGTGGGCGTGGCGGCAACACATGGAGTTCTCGTCCTGAACCGCCCACACACCCACTTCCTCGTCGCCTTCTTCAAACACGATTACAGCCGGTCAGTCAGTCAGTCAGTCAGTCAGTCAGTCAGTCAGTCAGTTCAGTCATTTATTTATTCATTCAGTCAGTCAGTTAGTTAGTTAGTTTTCAGTTAGTCAGTCAGTCAGTCAATCAGTCATTTAGTCAGTCAGTCAGTCAGTCAGTCAGTCAGTCAGTCAGTTAGTTAGTTTTCAGTTAGTCAGTCAGTCAGTCAGTCAGTGAGTCATTTAGTCAGTCAGTCAGTCAGTCATTTAGTCAGTCAGTCAGTCAGTCAGTTAGTTAGTTTTCAGTTAGTCAGTCAGTCAGTCAGTCGGTGAGTCATTTAGTCAGTCAGTCAGTCAGTCATTTAGTCAGTCAGTCAGTCAGTCAGTTAGTTTTCAGTTAGTCAGTCAGTCAGTCAGTCAGTCAACCAGTCAGTTAGCCAGTCAGACTAATATCTAATAGTGGGTGAATAAGTGGTTAAGTCAATTAGTAAGTCAGTTAAGCAAGGCGGTAGTCAATTAATCAGTCACATAGCCAGTCAACTCACTCACACACTCCCTCACACACTCACTCACTCACTGACACCTTTACCTGTTCCTTGACGCCTTGACTCTCCACTCTCTACCTGCATCAGTCACGCTTCACCTGGTCAAGTCACGCACACCTTTCCCCGCATCTCACCTGTCCGTATGTTCCCACCTGACCTCTAATTAAGGCGGCAGGAAGCTTCAATGGGTCCCAAGCGGCGGATATTGGGCCACTGTGCAGTCCTTCCTCTTCCTCTTCCTCCTCTTCTTCCTCTTTCTCTTCTTCCTCCTCCTCTTCATGATTTTTCTTCTGTTTCTCATTGTTCTTCTCATTTTACTTCCTCTTTTTTTTTTCAACAGAACGCATCATTTTTTTTTTTCATCACCATTCACTCACCAAAATTTTCTCACCACTCGTCTCTTTCTCCCACGCCACCCTCAGACTGCCGGGCGTGGAGTGGTGGGTGGTGGCGGGCGTGCAGGTGGCAGGGCTGGTGGGCATTCTAAGTGTGCTGGGTGGACAGAGTGACTTCCGCGCCCGTAAGCATCACATGTGGAAGGCGATGGTGGCGACGGAGCAGCAGGAGGTGGAGACGAACAGAGGCATCAATAAACTACTGCTGGAGAATATACTGCCTGCTCACCTGGCAGACCGCTTCCTTATGTCTTCCCAGGCAAGACAGGTGAGCCAAGGGGGGGTCTTTAATTAGTGGGTCAGGTTAAGCTAGGTAAGGTTAGGTATGGTCATATTTTTGCCTTTTTTTCATATTTTTTTCTTGTGGTTTGTTTTGATTTTTGACTTGGTTTAATTTGGGTTAGGTAAGGTAAGGTTAGGTTAGGTTAAGGTCAGGTAAGGTAAGGTCATATTTTGCCTTTTTTGTGGTTTGTTTCGTATTTTAATTTGGGTTAAATTAGGTTAGGTTTGGTTACGTTAGGTAGGGTAAGATCAGGTAAGGTCAGGTAAGGTCAGGTAAGGTCAGGTCAGGTAAAGTCATAATTGTTTTTTTCTCGTGATTTGTTTCATATTCTGACTTGGATTAATTTGGGTTAGGTTAGGTAATGTTAGGTAAGGTCAGGTAAGGTCAGATAAGGTAAGGTCAGGTAAGGTAAGGTCATATTTTCCCTTTTTTGTGGTTTGTAATTTACATTCTGACTTGCCTTAATTTGTGTTCCTTTCTCGTGGTTAGGTAAGGTAAGGTAAGGTTAGGTAAGGTCAGGTAAGGCCATATTTACATCTGTTTCTGCTCTGCGTGTCCATGGCAGTAACTTGTATGGCCTTGGAAAACAGTGAGAGAGCAGAGCATCTTTCAATATTAAGCTTAAAATCACAAGTCAGTTAGAAACATAGTAACTTTCACCTCTCAGGATACACGAACATGTTAACTCTCTCTCTCTCTCTCTCTCTCTCACCCCGGCAGGAGCTGTACCACGAGCGTTACATCAATGTGGGCGTGATGTTTGCGTCCATTCCCAATTATAAGGAGTTTTATGACGAGACTGATGTGAACAAGCAAGGGCTGGAATGTATCAGGCTGCTTAACGAGATTATATGCGACTATGATAAGGTGTGTGTGTGTGTTATGTTTTTTTCTCTCTCTCTCTCTCTCTCTCTCTCTCTCTCTCTCTCTCTCTCTTTCTCACTTTTTTTGTAGTAAATGTTCTGCTTTTCTTTGTTTTTTTTATGTTATTTTTCTGTATCACCATTTTTCCTCACTTTCCTCACTTTCCTCACTTTCCTCACTCCTCCTCCTCCTCCTCCTCCTCCTCCTCCTCCTTCATCACCACTACTTTTTTCACTCTTCCTCCTTCTCCTTCTCCTCCACCATTATATTTTTTTCATTCCTCCTTCTCCTCCTCCACCATCACCACTAGTTCTTCTCTCAGTCCTTCTCCTGCTCTTCCTTCTCCTCCTCCTCCTCCTCCTTCATTTCTCACACCTCCTAATCCTCTTCCTTCCTCAACAGCTCCTGGAGAAGAACAAGTTTAGTCAGGTGGAGAAGATTAAGACTATTGGCAGCACGTACATGGTGGCGTCTGGGCTCCATCCTGGCAAAGAGGTGAGTGTCTGCCTTCCTTCCTTCCTTCCTTCCTTCCTTCATGAGTCTTGTATTCCGAAACGTCCTCCCATCTTAACTCCTTCAGTACTAGGACACACCTTTACCTTGAGTTTTGAGTGTGATTGGAAGGTTTTATTTACATTAGGAAGGGTCCATGGGTGTCAGAAGATTGATGGTCAGAGTCTTCACTATTCTAATCCTCACTCAAGTTTCTGTAGCTGTATTAAATCACCAAATAGTAAGCAAAGGGAATATGGAAAATGCGTCATGGTACTGTAGGGGTTAAGCCTGTATTCTGAAACATTTCCGCGCCTCACAGCACCTTCACTATTTTCAAAGGCTGTAGTTGAAAGGACACGGGTTTTTAAAAGATGTTTCTGTGGTTCAAGGGGCGTGTTAACAAATTTTCTGCATTACCAACAGGACAAATACTCTTTGTAAAGGTTCTGTTTGAAGTGACATAGGACTTTAAGGATGTATCTGTGGTTCAAGGGGCGTGTTAACAAATTTTCTGCATTACCAACAGGACAAATACTCTTTCTAAAGGTTGTATTTGAAGTGGCACGGGTTTTTTAAGGATGTTTCTGTAATTCTAGTGACGTGTTAGTAAGTTTTCTGCATTCCCAACAGGAGAAGTACTCTTTAGAACTCGGCTAATCATCTCTGTGGTCTTTGAAAATGGTGGTGGTGAGAGAGCAAAGCGTTTCTGAATATTGACCTTAGTAAGACCATCTTGTAAAACCCCCTATCATTGAACTACCAAAGGAAACACCAAGTCTCTACCAGGAATCGAACTTTGGATCCTCTACTTGCCAGACGAACACTCTACCAACTGAGCCACCAACTTAACCGTAGAATAACATGGGGTCTTGAACTAACATTACTGCCCTGTGTCTCATTTCTACGTCCCTTCCCGAGCCTTTCCTGTCGCAACTTGCCCCGTTCATCCTACTCAGAGTGAACAAGGCGTGGAAGTTATTGTGATGTGTGTTTAGAGCAGCGGGAAGTTTGAAGGTCTTATGGGCCGGTGTGTGTGTGTGTGTGTGTGTGTGTGTGTGTGTGTGTGTGTGTGTGTGTGTGTGTGTGTGTGTGTAAACAATTATTATGCTGTGTCTCCTCTCTACTACATTTAAAAGCCTGTAGTTAAAGTGACCCTGGTTTTCAAGGGAGATTATTTTTTTTCTTTTAAGTTTTAAGTTTGTATTCAGAAACGCTCTTCTCTCTCTCTCTCTCTCTCTCTCTCTCTCTCTCTCTCTCTCTCTCTCTCTCTCTCTCTCTCACCATGACTATTTTTCAAGGCCACAGGGATGACTGGAGGGGTTTTCAAGAGTGTTTCTCCAGTTAATAATGCAGAAATCTTGTCACTCTGCCTCTAGAACCGTAAAATCACCTTAAAAAAACGCTCTTCTCTCTCTCTCTCACCATGACTATTTTTCAAGGCCACAGGGATGACTGGCGGGGTTTTCAAGAGTGTTTCTCCAGTTAATAATGCAGAAATCTTGTCACTCTGCCTCTAGAACCGTAAAAAAAAAAAAGGAAAAAGATAACACTTAAAAAGACTCGTGTAGATTTAAATAAAGCCTTTTGAAATATTGGAGGTGAAGCGCAAAAGTGTTTGAGAATACCAGCTTGTGTGTGGTGGTGGCGGTGGTGGTGGTGGTGGTGGTGGTGGTGGTGGTGGTGGTGAAGTAAATCCGTGGAACTTTTGAAAGAGGATATTTAGTGTTGTGAAGGTGTTGTTGTTGTTGTTGTTGTTGTTGTTGTTGTTGTTGTTGTTGTTGTTGTTGTTGTTCTTTTCTTTTTTTCCCTCTCCGTTTCTTTTCAGTTCCTTTTTTTGTCTTTCTTTTTTTCCTCTTTCTTCATTTTTTTCTTATTTTTGTTCTAGTTTTCTTTTTTTCATATCTCTGGGGGAGGGGCTGGAACTGGTGTATTACGTGTGTTTACCTATCATTGTTTTTCTCACCGTCCCCCCCTCTCTCTCTCTCTCTCTCTCTCTCTCTCTCTGTGCCGCCAGGACTACGGAACGGTAAGATTTTGTTGTTGTTGTTGTTGTTGTTTTGTTAATAGACAACTTTATTTGATTTATTTCTTTGCTCTTGCATTTTCTTTTTTGTGTTTATCCTTTTGTCATTCTTAACTTTATTACTATTTCTATTATTATTCTCTTTTCCTTCTAGTTCTCCTTTTTTTTTATCCTTTTTGGTGTGTTTCTTACTTTTTATTTCATCTATTATTATCTTTTTCTATTCGTCTCTCCGTCTGTTTCCTCTTCTTCCTTCAGTCTTCTTCCTCCTCTTCCTTACACTTATTCTTCTCCCTCTTTTACCTTTTCACTTTCTCTCCCTCGCCTCTCCTTCTTTGCAGTCAACAGTTTCTCTCTCTCTCTCTCTCTCTCTCTCTCTCTCTCTCTCTCTCTCTCTCTCTCTCTCTCTCTCTCTCTCTCTCTCTATTGTCCCACTCCGCTCATTCATGTCTTGTATAGTCACCCCTGTTATATCTCCGTTTTCTTTCATCGTTTCTTTCTCCGTTGTGTTCCACCATTATAAAGTTTGATAATAATGTGTAGTGTGACTGGATGGCTTTTCTCTCTCTCTCTCTCTCTCTCTCTCTCTCTCTCTCTCTCTCTCTCTCTCTCTCATCCTTGCTTTTTTTTCTTCCTCATTTTCTTTTTCTCTCCTTCCTCCATCCATCCTTCTCCCTTATATTCATTTTCTTAACTATCTCCCTCCATTGTTCCCTTCTGTTTCTTCTTTTCTCTCTCTTCTTCTTTTGCATCTAGTTGGTCTCTCTCTCTCTCTCTCTCTCTCTCTCTCTCTCTCTCTCTCTCTCTCTCTGGAATTTCACACTACACTAAATATTGAGGTACTGGATGCTAAGGTGTGCAATTTATCAACAAGTTAGGTTAGGTTAGGTTAGGAGAAGTCTATCTATCTATCTATCTATCTATCTATCTGCGTGTCTCCCCCAGGCGCAGGACAGAACCCAACACTGCATCGTTCTGCTGGTGGAGTTCGCTCTGGCCCTCGCCGCAGTGCTGGACGCTATCAACAGGGAGAGCTTCCAGAATTTTAAGCTGAGAGTGGGTATGTATGCACGTGTGGGGAAGGAGAGGAGTGTGGAAGGAAAGGGTACGTGTGTGTGTGTGTGTGTGTGTGTGTGTGTGTTGATCTTATTCCTTTTCCCCATTCATCCTTATCCATTCCTTCCTTATCTCTAACTTTCATTATTTTGCACACACACACACACACACACACACACACACACACACACCACCACCACCACCACACCACCACCAGCAGAGCCTTCTTCAGTACACCAGCTCTCCTCCACAGGCTTAGCACACGGCCCAGTGATCGCGGGGGTGGTGGGTGCAGAGAAACCACAATATGACATCTGGGGCAACACTGTCAACGTGGCCTCTAGAATGGACTCCAGCGGGCTCATGGGGCGGATACAGGTGAGTGGAGAGGGGAGAGAGGTGAGGCAGGGGGTGTTAGGGTAAGGGTGAGGGGTTGAGGGAAGGGTTGGGAAGGGGAAACAGAGGGAGATGGAGAGAAAGAGAGGTAAAGGTGGGAGGAAATGGTGAGGAGAGAGAGAGAGAGAGAGAGAGACAGAGAGAGAGAGAGAGAGAGAGAGAGAGAGATAAATGTTTCTTGATATAACATATTTAAAACCAACAACTCCTTCAATCTAACCCAATCCAACCCAACCCAACCCTAACCAAACCACTCCTTCGCCAGGTAACCCAGGAGACAGCGGCCATTCTGCAGAGGGCCGGGTGGGTGTGTGAGTGCCGTGGACCCACACCCATCAAAGGCAAGGGCACACTCATCACCTACTTCGTGTACACCCCTTACGACGGCCCCTCCTTCAGCGCCTACACCAGACCGGAGGACGGGGCGTTACTTCGGTTACCATTCTCGCAAGGAGTGGCGGAGGAGTCGTCTAGGTCCGTGGCGCCATCTACCTCCCCAGGGCGCCCTCCCGTGGTGAAGGTAGCAGTTGGTGATGTTAGTAAGGTGGTGCCCGAGAAGGTTGTGGTGAGCGAAAGAGACGCCTCAGTGGGTACAGTGGTGACGGAGGGTGTGGTGGTGCCCTCTGCTATCTCTGTCTCCACCTCCACCTCCACCTCCTTCTCCAGGGATCAGGGTGGAAGGAATGGAAGGGAGAGGAAAGAGGAGACAAGTGGACAAGTGGATATAAGGAAGAGAGAAGGAACAAAAGTGAATCCCTGCCTCTTCTTCCCCTTCATTCTCAGCCTCCTGTTTGTCCCTCTCATCTTCCCTCCCCTCCTTCTCTCCCCACCTCCTCCTCCTCCCCACAAGTCTCCCTCTTCTCCACCTCATCTCCTCCTCCTCCCCCGCCTGGATGGAGGGAAGAAGAAGCGGAGGAAAGGGAGGAGAGTCAAAGGTGGAGGAAGAATGACGCTGGGGAACTGGAAACACAAACTAAGAACATGAATGAGAGGCAGGAGGGAGGAAAAAAAGGAGAAAAAGGAGGAAAAGGAGGAAACGGAGGAGTAGGAGATAAAAAGGAGAACAAAAATTTATCTCCTCGTGTGAATTACCTCTCCAGTCCTCCAGTGTCGGTGTGTGTGACTCGCAAAGGACATGCAACGCTGTAGAAAGCAATCCCAGGCAAGACGGGGCACATTTAGATAAGTCACTCATTACAACAAGCATAAGAGAAAACGGTCTCACTTCGACTATTCAAGGAAGACCTCACCAAACTCACCATCCCTCGTTACCTTCAAATAAAAAAGACCTAGACAGGGACATGCACGAGGAGAGGAAGGTGTTAGAGGAGGAGAAAAGCACCACACGTCTTCCTAACACCTCCTCCTCCACCGTGACAAAGAGAGACACTGACGCAAAGGAGACAGTAGTGAGATATGTAAGAGAAACAGACAGCACTTCCACCAGGACAGTTCAGCCTCGTTTACAGAAGAGTGACGGGGTGAAGGGAGCGGATAGAGTGAGTGAAGGGGTCAGGGGAAGTGTGAAGACGTCGCCAAATATGAGGAAGGACTACAAGGCTGTTCATTTCACCTCCAGCGGGCTTATGAGGAAGAAAAATCAGGTGTTTGTGTGAATGAGGGAAAAAAAAATGGAATGATTACGTGAATGATGTGTTTCCTGTTAGTTAGTGAGTGAGTGAGTGAGTGAGTGAAGGTGTGCGATACTTAATGCTATAATTCTGTATGCTGTTCTCGTATGCTGTATACCGCTTATCGAAGAGTATTAGGTAAAAAAGAAGTGATAATATAAGATACATTAGTAAAAAAAGGGGAGATATGAAAAGAAATATTGTTTTTTTTTATTTTTTATATATAAGATGAATGTACGAGTGAGTGAAGGAAGTATTACAAGATTAGTGATAGAAGGAGAGACATTAGGGTACAGATTGAGAAGTGACACATACCTTAAGAAAACAAAGGAAATGGAGAGAAGTAAAAGCAAATGACTGACACATCGAGAGGAAACAAAGAAAACGGGAGAAATAAGAATCAATTAATGACACACAAATAAACGACACACAGGAAGGAAAAAAGGGAAAAGGAGGAAAACAAGAGTAAATAAGTAACACATCGTAAGGAAACATGAAAAAAGGAGGGAAATAAGGGCAAATAACACACACCATAAAGAAACAAGAGAAATAAGAGTAAACAAACGACACACAGTAAGGAAACAAGGGAAAGGGAGAGAAATGAAACCAAATACGTGACACAGTAAGAGAATAAGAGAAAATAAAGGAAATAAGAGCAAATAATGATAAATGAAGTACGTTGTGTATATATTTGGTGCATTAGTGGTAGGAGTGAAGCGCAGACAATCACAGCAGACTAGAAACAAAAGAATAACGACTTCAAACCATTTTTTTTTTTTTTTTGTCATACGAGGGACCAAAACTGAAGTGAATGAATGGAAGGACTTTAGAAACACAATAATAATAATAGTAATGATAATAATAATAATGATGATGATAATGATGATAATTGGTTAGAAAGTGAGATGAGTAAAAGAAAGATGATAATGATTAGTAGAAAAAATAATAAAGAAATATATGATAAATTAGAATAAGGTTGAATTGTAACTGAGAGAGAGAGAGAGAGAGAGAGAGAGAGAGAGAGAGAGAGAGAGAGAGAGAGAGAGAGAGAGAGAGACGCACAAGTTATCATATATTTTAATGGTAGTTATTATTATTATTATTATTATTATTATTATTATTATTATTATTATTATTATTATTATTGCATTTGTTTTCTATATTTTTTATTCATTTTATAGATTTTATGAAGTTATTTTTTTATACAGCAATGCTCTTAATAAACTCTTATGGCCATGATGTCTGTCTGTCTGTCTGTCTGTCTGTCTGTAGTGTGCTTATGTGAATACCTACATATCAGTCATTCACTCTCACTCTCTCTCTCTCTCTCTCTCTCTCTCTCTCTCTCTCTCTCTCTCTCTCTCTGTTAGTTTATATAAAGTTTCTCACATTATTTTGTTAGTAAATGTGTGTGTGTGTGTGTGTGTGTGTGTGTGTGTGTGTGTGTGTGTGTGTGTTCGTGATTCTTTTTCTCTTGTTTGAAACACCGAAGCTGTATAATAGACACTTGTACATACAGACATACAAAGATACATATTAATTATTTTTTTCCCACGTGTCCTGCGTAACGAATTAAGGATACATTGACACACACACACACACACACACACACACACACACACACACATATAAACTAAGATACATACACACATACACACACATACATACACACATACACGCATACATATACTTTACTGTAATAATTTTGTAAGGACGGGAGGGGGAGTAGGTAAGTGTGTGTGTGTGTGTGTGTGTGTGTGTGTGTGTGTGTGTGTGTGTGTGTGTGTGTGTGTGTAAACAAAACAAGTATTCATGTAGATAAGATAGCCAAAGTGATTATACATACATACTATACAGTGTTACTAATAGAACTTGTAAATAATCCTTTAATCCTTCCATCCTTCCATCCTTCCATCCTTCCTTCTTATGCAATCCTTTCCATCTCTTCCTTTCCCTTCTTCTTCCTTCCTTCCATCCTTCCTTACATTATTTTCCTTATCTGATTTCCTTTACCCTTTCCTTCCAAATCACCGTACATTGCATTCCTACAGTGTAAAAATACGAAGATATGTATAACGTAATGCCGTGTGTGTGTGTGTGTGTGTGTGTGTGTGTGTGTGTGTGTGTTCGTCATCGCTGTTGTCACTTAGCAAATAAAATCAATACTATAACATTTTAAAACTAGATATTTGTGAAAAAAAATAAAATAAAACTGCATAATATTCTGATCCGTTGGTGCTGAGAGAGAGAGAGAGAGAGAGAGAGAGAGAGTTTTTCCAGTTATTTTTTATTTGATCTCTAATATTTTAACACAAAAACAGGAAATAATATTGTAGTAACTAGACACATATATATTTTCTTTTTATCCCGTTAGAAAAAGGTAAACAAATAAATAATAGGCTCGTAGTATTCTTAAGTCTGGAAAATATTATAAGTCAACTGTCAAGCGAGATAATATTTCCTTTTTGTAAGTGAGAGGCAGATGGTAAATAAAATATATATATGAAAAAAAAAGATGATTATTTTAAGGATTTCAAAAGATGTCAAGTTGTTTCATTCCACCAATCACAGTGCAGCGCGGAAGTGACGTTATGCAATCCGCCATCGAAGCTCACTGCTCAGTGGCCATCTGGGTGTCAGAGGAGAAGGTGTGCCACGTTTCCTCCGTGATTTGAAGCCTGACTAAGGTAATATGAGTACAAATGACTATATTTATTTATTCATTTTTTTTTTTACTCATCTCTCTTCCATCTTGAGTTACATGTGAGTTTTTAACGATTATACATGTTTTGTGAATAATTGCCTTCTGGTATTTAGAGCAAGGAGGTTAGTTTATAAGCGGGCGGCGTGACGTCACTAAAGTGAAGCCAGCGCGCTATTGGTCGGCTGCTGCCCCAACACCCCCAACATTGCCGACCGCCCATTGAAAATACCAGGGAACGTCCGAGTTACGCTCCTCATTTTCCATCTCGTGTCCATGTTTGGAGGCTGCCCACCAGACATGTCACCTTAACAGACTCGCAATGGTCGTGGCGTACTGAGCCACCAAGACTTATATAGACGGTAACTCATACACACAAATGAGATGATACAGTGTTTTCCAGCTTTGATGGACTTGGGTGAGAGGTGCAGGAAGCTGTCTTTGGGGCAAACCTATGACTGAACAAGGTCATGTACACATGTGAATATACATGTGCATGTATAGATGTAGACATGTACATACACATGTGCATTTAAATGAAAATGAACTAAACTGTATATCAGGTGAAACTTGGCTTGAAGGTTGATTTTTCTTGGTAAAGCATGCTTAACATGTCAAAATTCTCTCTCTCTCTCTCTCTCTCTCTCTCTCTCTCTCTCTCTCTCTCTCTCTCTCTCTCTCTCTTTATAGCTTTTATTTAGAATGCTGTGTGATTTCATGTCACTGCGCGTTGGAAAAGCATCAGTCACTGAAATTTTCCTTCACTATTTGTTTCTTGTCATGCATTAAACGAGAAAAAGTAATCTTTTTGCTGTAATTTCTCCCGATTTCGGACTAACACCGTTGATAACAAGTCTACATGACATATTTAGGAAACTATAATGTGGTTTGCATAAGTTAAACCATCAGTTCTTCATTAATTTTCCTCTAGTATTGAAAAGAAAGCGGCAATTTCCCATTAATCTTCTAACCTCCATTCACCCTTCCCAATGTAAAGAAGAACGGTCTAATCGTACACAAATCTCAAGGTATAAATGTGCCCCAGTACTGAAGGGTTTAATAAGAGTGCCCCCGCCATTACTCAAACCACAGACTCACTCTTCCCTCTTCTGCAGTCCATCATGGGAGACAACCAGCGACCCTTTGTATATCTCAGTGTTATAGTCCCACCCGTCAAACTCCTGCACCTTCAGCGACTCCTTCAGGGCCAACTCGTAGGTCTTGGGCGGGGAGTAGCAGCCAGCCTCGTCCCCCAGCTGGTACTGCGTCCTCCGGTACACTGCTAGGGCCATTTGGTGCATGTCCATTGGTACCTGACGAAGGCATGGCAGGTGTTGTGAATATGAAACTATTTTTTTTTTAATGTTAACTGGTGTTGATAAACGCTTTGCTCTCACCACGACTGTTTTCAAAGGCCACAAATGTGATTAGTCGGGTTTTCAAGAGTGTTTCTCCTGTTATTGGTATAGAAATGTCAGTAGTCTGTAACCAAGGCTCGTATTCTCAAACTCTTCTATGGTTCACCTTTACTATTTCAAAAAGGTTTAGTTAAGTTTACACGAGTTTTTTTTTCTTTCTTGTTTAAAGGTGTTTTTACGGTTCTAGAGGTAGAGTGACAAGGTTTCTACATTATTAACAGGAGAAACACTCTTGGAAACCCCGCTAATCATCTCTGTGGCCTTGGAAAACAGTCATGGTGGTAGAGCAAAGCCTTTCTGAATACGGAGATAGAAGAGAGAGAGAGAGAGAGAGAGAGAGAGAGAGAGAGAGAGAGAGAGAGAAAGCACATTTGAAAACCAACGCTATTTCATCTAAAGGCAAAATTTTAAATGTACTGCAGAGGACACACATCACAATAGTTTACACACACACACACACACACACACACACACACACACACACACACACACACACACACACACACACACACACACACACATTTACCTCATATTTCCTAGCCATATCGTATCCTAGTTGCAGATCCTTGTTTTGCAGAGCCATAGTGAACCCTGGGTCATAGGAACCCTTGAACACCAGGGGCCCAGCTGTCTCCCACACGAAGCTGTTCCCGGCGCTCACTCTTATCGCTTCCCAGAAGGTGCGCAGGTCCAGATTGGAGCGCTTGGCTGAGGAGACACAGAGGAGGGAAGAGTGAGTGTGTGGAATGTCGTTTGTTGTTTGGTGTTTGGTGTTTGGTGGTGATTGTAGAGTTTTGTTGGGTTTTTAATCTGTTTTTTTTTTTTTTTTTTTTTTTTTTTCTCTATCTCCTTCTCTTCCTCTTTCTCTTCTTCATTGTATTCGTGGTCGTGTTCGTCTTCGTCTTCTTTTTCTTCTTCTTCGTCTTCTTCTTCTTCTTTCTTCTTCTTCTTCTTCTTCTTCTTCTTCTTCTTCTTCTTCTTGTTCTTGTTCTTGTTCTTCTTCTTCTTCTCCTCCTCCTCCTCCTCCTCCTCCTCCTCCTCCTCCTCCTCCTCCTCCTCCTCCTCCTCCTCCTCCTCCTCCTCCTCCTCCTCCTCCTCCTCCTCAAGTAACAAGTACCACTCCAAAGCCACATAATTAGAAACACTCTCTCTCTCTCTCTCTCTCTCTCTCTCTCTCTCTCTCTCTCTCTCTCTCTCTCTCTCTCTCTCTCTCTCTCTCTCTCTCTCTCTCTCTCTCAATCCACTCCATTCTTTCCAACCCATCACTCCTCCTCCTCCTCCTCCCCTCCAGTCACCCACCTAGCATAAGCACCTCCCCCATGGCGATCACGTGGACACAGGCTAGCATGTTGGACACCACCTTCACCATCATAGCCGTACCAATCTCCCCCACGTAGAACACCTCACAGTACGATGCCTGAAGGAGTGGCAGACGGAGGAGAGAGAGAAGAAAATTAGGGTTATGTGAGGTTAGGGGAGAGAGAGAGAGAGAGAGAGAGAGAGAGAGAGAGAGAGGATGGGGGGGAGGAGGAGAAAAGAAAAAGTAGCAGAATCGAGAAAAATTAGTTAGGAAGAAAAGGAGAAAGAATTATTTGAATGCGCTCTCTCTCTCTCTCTCTCTCTCTCTCTCTCTCTCTCTCTCTCTCTCTCTCTCTCTCTCTCTAGCAGAATCGAGAAAAATTAGTTAGAAAGAAAAGGAGAAAGAATAATTTAAATACGCTCTCTCTCTCTCTCTCTCTCTCTCTCTCTCTCTCTCTCTCTCTCTCTCTCTCTCTGGTACCTCTAGTATAGGAGACATTGCCGCTGCCACCTCCTTTTGACCGCCCACGTGTACCACCATGCGCCCCTCCTCAGCGCCTCCAGCCCCCCCGTGATGGGCGCCTCCAACACGTGGGCGCCCTGCTGTGCCGCCGCTAAGCTAAACTCCTGTAGGGACCAAGACAGGGTTACGTTGATTGTAACCTAACCTAACTTAACTTAACTTAACCTAACCCAACCTAACCTAACCTAACTTAACCTAAACTAACTTAACCTAACTTAACCCAACTTAACCTAATCTAACTTAACTTAAGCTAACATAACCTAACCTAACCCAACTTAACCTAACTTAACCTAACCTAACTTAACCTTAATCCCTTCAGTAGCATGACGTGTTTTATGTAAAAAAAAAAAACTAGCTTTGATATTTTTGTGTGGTGAAAAACTATCTATTAATTTTATTATTATTTATTTTTTTGAGGGGTGAATAATTCCTGTATATTTTTGGTGTGGGTTGAGAATAACAACTTTTAATGATTTTTTGGGAGAGGGGTAAAAACCTAAATTTTGTGGGGACGGATGAAAAAAAATTACCTTTACTTTTTTGTGGGATTGAAAAAAAAAAAAAGCTAATCATTTCTATGGATGGAAAAACAACTACCATTTCTATTTTTGGATGGGTGTGGGTGAATAGCTCCCAATTCTTAGTTATTTATTTATACCATGTGGGCTTTTCACGTGAATTTCTGGGCTAAAGGGGATACATTCGTGTGGTACCTCCTATCTCAAAACCCACCCGCCAGGAAACCATTGCCCCAAGTGAGGAAGCCCAACCTACACTCGGACCGTGGACAGGATTCGAACCCGTGCGCTTGGAGACCCCTCGGACCCCAAAGCGCGCATGGTTCCACTGTACCACGGCGACTCATTCATTTATTTATCTATTTATTTATTTACTTGTTTATTTTATCTATATTTTGAGGGAATGGGAATGACTAACTACCTTTGACTTTTAGGTTGGATGGGGAAAAACTATCTTTGATTTATTAGTATGGGTGACTAGTTACCTTAGTTTGGTCACAGTCAGTAGTGGAATGGTCGATCCAAACTTTATCCTTCGTCAGGCCCGCTAGTATGCCATCAGGACCCTCCGCCGCGGCCTTCACGTTAGGAGGGCGCGGCAGACCTGTTTGTGTGTGTGTGTGTGTGTGTGTGTGTGTGTGGCAGCGGCAGGTGGTAGGTAAACCTTGATTTGATGTACAACTTAACTGAACTTTCTCTCTCTCTCTCTCTCTCTCTCTCTCTCTCTCTCTCTCTCTCTCTCTCTCTCTCTCTCTTTCTGCTACCGGTAAATATTCTGGCACTAGTCATTTCGAAGTCTCAAAGAAGGTTATTTTGAGTGACACAACCCACAACACAACAACCCCGAAGCAAGCCTACAACCTCACAACCTCACAACTCTCCATAAACTTACAATCAAACAACCCCACAATCTCATAACCTCACAACCTCAACCTTACAACTTTACAAACACACAACCTCACTGCCCTACGACCTCAAATTCACAACCCTACAACCTCACAACCCCACTCTCCTACAACCTTACAAACCCACAACCTCACTGCCCTACGACCTCAACCCACAACCCCACAACCTCATAGCCCACAACCGCAGAACCTCACAACTCACAACCTCACAACCCACAACCCCACAACTTTACTTCACAACCTCACAACCTTTCACCTGAAACCACAACATCGGCTGCAGCGGCGACGTGGCGTGGGGTGGGGACAGTGGCCACGTTGGGGGGGAGGGAGGCGAGGCGTGCTGGGTCGACATCATGGGCCGCCACCACCCTGAACCCCTGCCGCGTTAGATTGTGTGCCACGGCTGAACCTTGAGAGAGAGAGAGAGAGAGAGAGAGAGAGAGAGAGAGAGTTATTATAGTTTATTAGTAGAATCTTTATAAATACACACAAAAGTTAGATAAAAGAGCGTTACTTTACAAAACAGTGTAAGAAAATACAAAATTTATCTTTGAAAACGTGTCCAGGTAACAGAGAGAGAGAGAGAGAGAGAGAGAGAGAGAGAGAGAGAGAGACAAAAACACTCAAACACACAGAAACACACTAATACCAAACCAAACCATAAAAAAAAAAAACTTCAAAAACCTCAAAATCCACAACCACTTTAAACTTACCCACATTCCCACAACCCACGATGCCCACAGTGGTGCTTTTACTGGCTGTATTAATCCCTCTGCTGCTAAACCTCACTCCACAGCCTTTGAGCCACCCACATACACGTCCCACCAACATCTTGCCCTGTCTTTCTGTGTTCTCTTCCTTTTCTGGACGTCTCTGGGGTTTTGAAGGGAGTGTGAAGGAGTGCTGGTGTGGGTTATGGAGTGCTGGTGTGGGTTATGGAGTGCTGGTGTGGGTTAGTGAGTGCCAGTGCCAGTGTTTATATAGTGGCTATTGGACCACTGTACTTCTCGTCGTGTCGGTGTTCAAGGTTGCGTGTGATTATCTGGTGTGATTGTGTTGTAACCGCTGCATAGGTTCTCATCGGTGCCTTTTACCGAGCTCAGCTTTAGTACAAACATACTCCCCATTTCAGAAAAGGTGGAATCTCACAGTGCCAGGCTGGTAGTTGGTTGGAAACACACACAAATGAACGGTGAATATCAAGAATACCACACCGATAGTTAGCTATAGACAAACACAGATGGATTTCTTAAACGCATCAGACGCAGTTCTATTTATGGCACGAATCCCACGTTATTGACACACTAGCGAGATGTCACCACGCAACACAACACGGGCCGTCACACCCACCCGAGAGAGAATGTAAGAATGTAAGGAAGGTGCTCATTATATTAACAATGTTTATGCAAATCATTACATATGCTATTTTTTCTAGTTGTCAGCATTTAACTTGTCATTTTCAGTCAGTAACTCTGTAATCATAACAAATACAACATTTTAAAACAACATGGCGCCGCACGTGAAGCTGCGCAGTGGGGCTTGTGACGACCGCGGAGACTGCCCAGAAAATGTAAATACAATAAAAGAAGTAAAGTTTCGTTTATCATATAATTTTACACGCAAGGAAAAAGAAAATACGAATATAAAAAAAAAAAACTCAGGCAGGGACGCAGGGACGCTTCATTATTCAGAAGGAAACACATAGAAACACAACACAAGAGAGACTCAAGGATCGTAGCAACACACGCGAGCAATGTGACAGTGTTTACATTCCCGGGTATGAAAAGGCGCGAGGATAAAGCAATGTGTCATACCATAGACCCTGCAACGTCATGGGTCTGTGGGCATTACTAGTGGAGGTCTACATGTAAAAACTGATGAGGTTAGGTAAGAAAATAAAGTTAGGACGCCTCTTTCTTTATTTTGAGACTTTTCCCGTCAAATATTTCGGCAAGTATCCAGACTCTATGGCACACACACACACACACACACACACACACACACACACACACACACACACACACACACACACACACACACACACACACACACACACATGCAGATCAGTCGTAAAATAATATTATTCCTAATTTGTGTCTGTTTTGTCTGTCTGCATACTGTCATTCCCTCTTAAAGTATTCTCTCTCTCTCTCTCTCTCTCTCTCTCTCTCTCTCTCTCTCCTCTCCCTCTCCCTCTCTCTCTCCGTCACCGCTAAATTAGGCCATCGTGACGTGGTGCAGTAGTGAAGGGTATGATTACTCAGCGCCTTTGGGTCCGTGGGAATATGCAGAATATATAAATGTGTGGCTCGGAAAAAAAAAAAGAGAAAAAAAAGTTCTCTCTCGCAAACCGCCATGGGAACTTATCTGTGTGGTTAAAAGGTAACTAGAAAATGATTTATATATATAGCACAGTTCCGTTTCCTAATATCTTCGTTTTTTTTTTTTTTTTTTTTTGTAATAGCTGCGTTTGTCTTGTTTTGTAGTGACTTTCCGTTTTCTAATATCTGAGTAGCATCTCGTTTTCTAATGCCTCTTCTACATGTACCATATCGTTTTCTAATACCTTTCCAATACTTTCCCGTTTTCATAACCACCACCACCACCACCACCACCACCACCACCACCATCTCTACCTCAACCACCACCAACACCACCACCATCACCACCACCACCATCTCTAGCTCAACCACCACCAACACCACCACCATCACCACCTCTACCTCAACCATCTCTACCTCAACCATCACCAACACCACCACCATCACCACCTCCACCTCCATCACCACCATCTCTACCTCAACCACCACCACCACCACCACCACCTGCATGTAACTAATAGCGTTGCCACGTTTAGCTGCATTTTTTTTTTTTTTCTTTTCTTCTATAATTATTCTTCACCACCACCACCACCACCACCACCACCACCACCATCACCACTGTCATCTCGTTTTCTCTCTTAGCGACTTCTAAGTACCCGTTTTCTAATATCTAATTGTACAATCTATTATTCTACTACCTTCCCAATGGCATCCCGTTTTCTAATGCCTTTGTCTGGTTTTCTGTTAGTTTCAGTATCTCCCCGACCTTTCTTATAGCATCCCGTTTTCTAATGCCTTTGTCTCGTTTTCTTTGAGCTCCAGTACCTCCCTGACCTTTCCAGTAGTATCCAGCTTTCCCTATTACCTTTGTCTCGTTTTCTGTTAACTGCAGTACCTCACCCCGACCTTCACAATAGCGTCCCATTTTCTAGTAATCGTAAAATATCACCTCATTTTCTGATAGGTTCTCCCAAGGCCTCGCTCGCCCCATCGGTATATCTTTGGCACGTGGGTAAACTTCAGCTGCATCCATGAAACTGACAATAAATAAAAAAAAAAAAAGTTATATGTGGGATTCGAACTTTAGTCAGGGAAAGCCACTTATCACCACCACCATCACCATCACCACCTGCATTTACTTTCTCCAGCTTCAACTGATTATTTTTTGCTTCTATCCTGGCTGACAAGAACCTTGCCTAATGTCTCCTTTGGTATAACCCCTATACTACCACTTAAATGCTCCTATCAGGTCCCCTCCAATACTGGGACACATTTTTACCTTGAAATTTGTGTACGATTATATCATTTTATTGACATTAGGAAGGGTCAGAAGATTTATGCCCAGTCTTCACTATTTTAATCCCCCACATGAGTTTTTTGAAGCTGTATAAAATCACCAATTAGTAGCCAGAATGAATATGAGAACGCGTCACGGTACAGAAGCGGTTAATCTACGTCTCTCTAAGGAATGCAAATTTACGATCTTCATTCTTCAACCAGCAATGCCACGGTTAGATACATTTCCTTCTCTGTAATTATTCTTATTTTCCCTTTCTAATATCAGAAATAAAAAAAAAAGAATGAATAGATAAGTGGAGTGACCAGTGGGAGTAAACAGATGGTTGCATACCTTTAGAAATTCAAGGAATACACGGAATTTTGTGCAATACGTTTGTGGTTGGTAATTCAGCCAATCACGTAAGCTGTAGCAAGACGGATAGCCATTCATGTGTGGCTGGTGTGAGGGTTATCGGTCTTAATACAATAAAACACAGTAATTGACGTGTTTTCTGTATTAGATATTTACTTAAATATGATCAGGGCTAGTATTAAAAGCGTAAATGTAACTTTTTCTCTTCCATAAGCTGTAAATAAGTAAAAATAGGAGTTGTCGTTTTCTAAAGTCTACCATTTTACTTCCGCTCTCTCTCATAAGTCACAATAGAAAACGACACTTTAGGTGGTAAGCTTAAAATATTTTTGCATATTTGGTTTAACTATAGGATGTTAAAAACGTATTGGAGCAGTTTTGATGCAGTTCTTCGTGCGATCTAATTTCAGTCGAGTTTTCTTTATTTATTTTATTCCGAATCCGGATTTTATTCTTACTTTTGTTCCTATTCTTCCATCCTTCCTTCCTTCCTTCCTTCATCCCTTCCTTCCTTCCTTCATACATTAATTCTCTTCCTTCCTACCACTTAATCTCTTTCATTCCTCTCCTATTTTCTTCTCGCACGACACCTCACCTCTTCTAATATTCTCCATAACTTGCATTTTTATGATCTCGAGACTCTATTTCCTTTATTTTACTTCCTAGCTCTTCTCTTCATCAATTGCACAAAGTTAGTCTCGTTGTATCTTGAAGTGCTCCGTAGCTCACTGGCAGAGCGGTGGATGTGCGTTAACAAACCATAGGTAGTGGGTTCGATTCCCACCGGAGCTACATTTTTCATTTTTATTTTTATTTATTTATTTATTGTGTGTGTGTGTGTGTTTATATTTTGACATTCGTGGAAACTTGTGTTGATAAAATACGTGGGTTTGTCATTTATTTATTTATTTGTTTATTGATTTTGCGTGCGTGCGTGTGTGTGTGTGTGTGTGTGTGTGTGTGTGTGTGTGTTTGACATAGAAAAGTATATAGGTTTATTATTGTTATGGTTATTTATGTATATGGATAAGGTCTCTCTCTCTCTCTCTCTCTCTCTCTCTCTCTCTCTCTCTCTCTCTCTCTCTCTCTCTCTCTCTCTGATTCTGTTTGTGTTCCTCCTGTCCAAAGCAAGTTGTATTTGTGTTGTGTGTGTGTGTGTGTGTGTGTGTGTGTGTGTGTGTGTGTGTGTGTCTGTCTGTCTGTCTGTCTGTCTGCGTGTTGTGGTGAATAGCAATGCGGTGTTTGGGTGAGCGTGACGTTAGAGAGAGAGAGAGAGAGAGAGAGACCCTTTCCAAAACCAAACTCTCTCACACACACACACACACACACACACACACACACACATATTAATGCATACTCTCTCTCTCTCTCTCTCTCTCTCTCTCTCTCTCTCTCTCTCTCTCTCTCTCTCTCTCTCTCTCTCTCTAATTACAGAGCGTATATACATCTCACTAATGAATCTCACACACTATACGATTAATAACACAACAATAATGACAACAACAACAATGGTGGTGGTGGTGGTGGTGATGATGGTGGTGGTGGTGGTGATGATGGTGGTGGTGGTGGTGGTGGTGATGATGGTGGTGGTGGCGGTGGTGGTGGTGGTGGTGGTAATACATTTATCACATACACACACACAAAGGGCGTCCTTCCACACCCACGCCCTCTGTTAGACTCCCAAGGGCGCTGTATATTGATGGGAGTGGGCAGCGATGAGGGAGAGGAGGAGGACGAGGAGGAGGAGGAGGAAGACAAGGAGGAGGAGGAGGAGGAGTTGAAGTAATGAAGGGAATAGGAGGAAAGTGATACGCGTAGAGAGAGAGAGAGAGAGAGAGAGAGAGAGAGAGAGAGAGAGAGAGAGAGGAGGGTATACTTTGGAGAGGAAAAGAATGAT
>NC_059263.1:4122500-4125000 GCF_017591435.1 Portunus trituberculatus | reverse complement strand
GAAGCCAGTATTTATGATGGAACTCAGGCGCCCACACACACACACACACACACACACACACACACCTGCACGCATACCTGAGTCTGCACAAACGTTTAGCAAATTAATCTTTTAAGACTAATATTTTAAACTGTATGAAAGAGAAAGGTAAATAAGAGAAGAAAAATGAGAAGAAAGACATGAAATAGTAATAGAAATTAGTAAATGGATCTTTGAATGAGAGAGCAAGCCGAGCGAATGAGAGAGCGAGAGAGCGAGTGAGTGGGTGAGTGAATAAGCTTGTGAATGAATTAATGAACTACATGCGTGATCTTTTATGCACAAGGTCATTAAGTGTTCCTGCCTGATTACTGCGGCTGCTAAATACCTCATGACTTACTGCAGCCCCGACACTCCTAACTCTCAATGTCTAACCTAACCTAACCTAACCTAACCTAACCTCACCTCACCTCACCTAACCTAACCTCACCTCACCTAAGCTCACCATACCTAACCTAACCTAACCTTACCTTACCTTACCTTACCTTACCTAACCTAACCTAACCTTACCTAACCTAACCTAACCTAACCTAACCTAACCTTATTTTAACGACAAATGAAAATATAATTTCTAATGTAGAAGTTGGTTCCGAATTCAGCACCAGTGACCACCGGGCGATCACATTCAATGTCAAAACAAGTAAGATGCTCACAAATGTAAGTAAAGAAAAAGTACCTGACTTTCGTCGAGCTAATTTTGGAAAACTCAGAAAAATTCTGTCTGAAAGCGATTGGAGCCAATTATCGAGTGCAAATTGTATAAATGAAGCGTGGAAAATATTTACATTTAAACTAGACCGAGCTGTAAAATCCTCTATTCCACTACGAAATAGGCGCTCAATCGCCAGCTATAAACCTAAATGGTGGAATTCAGAAATAAAAAACTGTCTCTCTGCTAAAAAACGCGCCTACCACAAATACAAAACAACACACAATGAAAGAGACAAGACTGAGCATGACCAATTGCGACGCAATGCTAAAAACTTATAAGGAAAGTAAGAAAATTATGAGCTCCATATCGCCAATCGTAGCAAGACAAATCCTAAAGAGTTTTTCAGTTATATCAGAACTAAAAAAGCAATAGCTTCATCAATAGGGCCGCTAGCTCTAGACAATGGCGAACACACGGACGACGAAATTGAAATGGCTATTAAATTAAACAATTACTTCGCGTCAGTCTTCACTGAAGAAAATCATTCAGAAAATCAGCCAACTGCACCAAATCACAGCAATAATGTCTGTTTAAATACGTGCGATATCCAAGAAAATGTAATTTTGAGCGCAATAAATAAAGTTAAAACAAACAAAACTCCTGGTCCCGATAAAATTTCTCCACGAATACTAAAAGAGGCAAAGAAAGAACTTGTTAAACCATTGTCTATCCTCTTTAATAAATCACTTAGCACTCGTAAAGTTCCTGATGACTGGAAACTCGCTAACGTAACTCCAATCTTTAAAAAAGGTGACAAGTCTCAAACTAGAAATTATCGACCAATTAGCCTCACTTCAGTGGTAGGTAAATTAATGGAGACAGTTTTGAGGGATAAAGTTGTTGCATTCTTAGAAAGTAACAACATAATAAACGAATCACAACATGGATTTAGAAACAAGCGGTCATGTCTAACAAATTTACTTGACTTTTTCCATGATATATATAATTTGTACGACAACACTAGAGCGGTTGATGTCATATATCTTGACTTCCAAAAGGCTTTTGACAAAGTGCCACATAAACGTCTTATCAACAAAGTAAAAGCGCATGGTATAACTGGTGACATTGCAGCGTGGATCGAGGATTGGTTGTCTGATCGTAAACAGCGAGTTGTGATCAATGGTAAATCTTCAGAATGGATTAACGTAAGCAGTGGCGTTCCTCAAGGATCAGTTCTGGGACCTATTCTTTTTATTATATATATTAACGACATTGATGAAAGAATAAATTGTAAGCTCTCAAAATTCGCAGATGACACAAAATTGCAAACAGAGTAGACTCAGAAAGCCAAAGACAACTTTTGCAAAAAGATTTAGATACTCTCATCGAATGGTCAAACAAGTGGCAAATGAAATTCAATATAGATAAATGCCACGTTTTACACATAGGAAATCAAAATCCTCAGGCGACATACAAGATGAATGATATCCCAATGACGAGTGTGGACAAAGAAAAAGATCTTGGTGTCATTGTTTCAGCAGACCTCAAGCCTAGCAAACACTGTACTGAAGTCGTCAAAACTGCGAATAAATTAGTTGGTTTCATTGGACGATCTTTCACTTTCAAGTCTGAAAAAATAATATTAACATTATATAACTCACTCGTCCGTCCACATCTCGAATACAATGTTCAGTTTTGGTCACCGTATTACAAAAAAGATATTGAAAAATTAGAAAAATACAACGCAGATTAACAAAAATGATCCCAAGGTTGCGGAACAAATCCTACGAGGAACGCCTAAAGGAATTA
>NC_059263.1:4112500-4115000 GCF_017591435.1 Portunus trituberculatus | reverse complement strand
AAAAAGGTTTGGGAGGAAAAGGCAATAGTGGTGATGCTGGTAGTGGTGGTGGTGGTGGTGGTGGTGGTGGTGGTGGTGCCACCACCACCACCACCACCACCACCACATTGATCGTGTAGGGATATTGGTGAGCTCTCGTCCACCCTGCGATCGGTTAATGACTTCCACACAGCCAGCCCTTCCACCTCTCCTATCCATCCACCTCGCCCTAATGCCTTCCCTCCATCCATCCCTCCCATCCACCCTCTCCTCCCTCTCCTCCCTCTCCTCCCTCCCTCCCCTCCCTCCTTCCTTCCTTCCTTCCATTCCTTTCCCATCTCTTATTAGTTTGGTTCCACGTGTGTACCTCCTCCTCCTCCTCCTCCTCCTCCTCCTCCTCCTCCTCCTCCTCCTCCTCCTCCTCCTCCTCGGCCTCTTTGCCCTCTTCTTTTATTTTTTTTTCTTCTTTTTCCTCCTCCTCCTTTTCTTTTCTTTTTCTTTCTCTTATTTCTTTTTCTTTTTCTTATTTCTTTTCTTTCTTTTCTTCTTACTTTTTTCCTTCTTTATTTGATTTTTTATTTAGTTTTCTTTCGTTTTTTTCATATTTCTCTTCTTCCTCTTCCGTTCCTCCTTCCCTCCCTCCCTCCCTCCCTCCCTCCCTTCTGTAACATTCTTGTATTACTTTTTACTACTATTTTCTCCTCCCTCCATCTCTCTCTCTCTCTCTCTCTCTCTCTCTCTCTCTCTCTCTCTCTCTCTCTCTCTCTTTCCTCTCTTCCTTCTTCCCTTCCTCCTTCTCTCTTCCTCCTTCCTCTCCTCCTTTCCTCCTTAATTTCCTCCCTTTTCTCTCATTCCTATATTACTTTTGCTCTCTCTCTCTCTCTCTCTCTCTCTCTCCCTTCTTAGCCATTACTTTTCGCCTCATCTCTCCTCCCTCAGCTGGATGGTTCAGGAGGAATGCTTCGCTGAGCTCGGACTGATTGCTTCACTGGTTCACTGGTTCACTGGCTCACTGGATCACTGGTTCAATGGTGCTAGCTTGATACTACAGCCCTTTAACCCTTACCTATCAGAACCCTATTGATTGACTTCCTATCCTCCTCCTCCTCCTCCTCCTCCTCCTCTTCTTCTTGTTCTTGTTCTTGTTCTTTTTCTTTTTCTTTTCTTCTTTTCTTCTTCTTCTTCTTCTTCTTCTTCTTCTTCTTCTTCTTCTTCTTCTTCTTCTTCTTCTTCTTCTTCTTCTTCTTCTTCTTCTTCTTCTTCTTCTTCTTCTTCTTCTTCTTCTTCTTCTTCTTCTTCTTCTTCTTCTTCTTCTTCTTCTTCTTCTTCTTCTTCTTCTTCTTCTTCTTCTTCTTCTTCTTCTTCTTCTTCTTCTTCTTCTTCTTCTTCTTCTTCTTCTTCTTCTTCTTCTTCTCTTCCTCCTCCTCCTCCTCCTCCTCCTCCTCCTCCTCCTCCTCCTCCTCCTCCTCCTCCTCCTCCTCCTATGGCAGAATAGTTGCTTGAACAGCCTAGGAAGGATCTCAAGGTCCATTGCTGTTTGGACTAACTTTGTATATATTCCCCTTCTCCAAATCCTCCTCCTCCTCCTCCTCCTCCTCCTCCTCCTCCTCCTCCTCCTCCTCTTCCTCCTGCTACTTATTATATTTCGACAACTACTACTACTACTACTACTACTACTACTACTACTACTACTATCATGTTATTATTATTATCATGGTTCCTGTTCTGGTCTTGGCGTGGAGGGAGTTGTTAAAGTAGTTAGGGGAATTTCCCTCGCCTAGGCTTCTCTCCTCCTCCTCCTCCTCCTCCTCCTCCTCCTCCTCCTCCTCCTCCTCCTCTTTATTCTCGTAATTGTTGAAACACGTTATTTTTAAGCTGTTTTTGTATCAGAATGGAGAACAAAAGCGGATAACTGGCTTTTATCTTTCCTTCGATACCTCTCTCTCTCTCTCTCTCTCTCTCTCTCTCTCTCTCTCTCTCTCTCTCTCTCTCTCGTATCAGATGGGAAAAAAATAAGGAAAATGTAAAAGAAAATGAAAAAATGAGAAAATTAGAGAAAAAAGAGCAAGATGTGAAGTTTTTTTCGTATCAAATGTGAGAGTCAAGAAAAATAGGAAGAAAAGCAAAAAAAAAAGATGAAAATAAATGAAAAGAGTAAAAGATAAAAACAGTATTGTCTTCACCAGGGACAGTGAAGACAAACAGGAAGAAAAAACAAAACAAAAGAACTAAGAAATAAAATACTTTCTTCACCAATCACCACCACCACCACTGTCACCACTGTCACCACCACCACTACCACTACCACTACCACTGTCACCACCACCACATCTAAACTCATTCCTTCATCTATCGCCCTCTATTCTTGTTTCCGTATTTCCTCCTCCTCCTCCTCCTCCTCCTCCTCCTCCTCCTCCTCCTCCTCCAATTAACTAACCTTCAGTACCATGACGCGTTCCCATATTAATTATGTTTACTATTTGGTGATTTTATACACCTTCAGAATCTCATATGGGGGATT
>NC_059263.1:4092500-4097500 GCF_017591435.1 Portunus trituberculatus | reverse complement strand
TGTCCGTCTGTCTGTCTGTCTGTCTATCTGTCTGTGTCTGTGTGTCTGTCTGTTTGTCTGTCTGTCTGTCTGTCTGTGTGTTTGTCTGTGTGTCTGTGTTTCTATCTATCTGTCTGTGTGTCTGTGTGTTTGTGTGTTTGTGTGTCTGTGTGTCTGTGTGTCTGTGTGTCTGTGTGTCTGTGTGTCTGTGTGTCTGTTGCCTACTTTATCACTGTGTCTCGTTGCATTGTGTAAAGACTAACTAGATTCCAGCTTCTCTTTGTTCCTTTCTTTGTGTTCTTTCGTGAGTCACTTCTTTCTCTCTTTTCTCCTTTTTCTCTTTCTCTTTTTGCTTTTTCCTTTCCTTTTTTTTTTTCTCTCTCTCTCTCTGTTCTTTATTCTCTTTGTGTCTTTTGGTGGTTTTTTTTTTCTTCTTTTAATTTTCGCTTTTATTTTTTTCTATTCTTTCTTATTCTTTTTCTTCTTTTCTTTCTTTTTCTTCGTTTTGTTTTGGTTTTGTGTTTTGGTTTTGTTTTGTGTTCTTCCGGTAAGTTTTCTCTCTCTCTCTCTCTCTCTCTCTCTCTCTCTCTCTCTCTCTCTCTCTCTCTCTCTCTCTCTCTCTCTCTCTCTCTTTAAATTCAGTTACGATGAATAATTCTTTCATTCACTCAATTATTCATCCCTTCCTCTGCTTCCTTTTTTCATTCTCTCATTCTCTCATTCATTTATTCATTCTCTCTATCCCTCTTTCTCTCCTTTTACTAATTATCTTTTCCTTTCACTCACTGTTTCTTCCATTCATTCATTCATTTATTCATTCATTCGTTCATTCCTTCCTTCCTTCCTTCCTTCCTCCCTTCCTTCCTTCCTTCCTTTTTTTCCCTCCTTCCTTCTTCATTCTTCCCTCCCTTCCTTCCTTCCTTTTTTTTTCCTCGTTTTCTTCTTTCATTCTTCCTTCTCTCCTCCTTCCTTCCTTCCTTCCTTCCTTCTTTCATTCTCCTCCTTCCTTCCTTCCTTCCTTCCTCCCTTCCTCCCTCCTTTCACTAACAAACTTCTTCCTTCATTCTTCCTTCCCTTCCTTCCCTCCTTCTCCTTCCCTCCCTTCCTTCACTAACTGACTCCTTCTTTCATTCATTCATTCATTTATTCCTTCCTTCACTCCTTCCTTCCTTCCTTCCTTCCTTCACTCCTTAAACCTCCCGCGTTCCTTCACTTATGAGTCATTGGTCCCTTTTGAAATATGCAAGTAATGAATGACCTTTTGGAAATTAAGTGTCTCTGTGAGATGCGCGCCCCCGACCTTGAGCACCACCTCTCGTCCCCCCTGCCTCCCATGTTCTCCCCCCCATCCTCCTCCTCTCCACCCTAAAAAAAGATAAAGAGAAATATGTGTGTGTGATTTATTCATTATTATTCACTGGAAGGAAAGTTTTTAATGTGTGTGTGTGTGTGTGTGTGTGTGTGTGTGTGTGTTTATTTGGTTAATATGGTAAGGAGATTAAGTAATAAGACAAAACGGCCGAGGAAATCTAATTAGAGAGAGAGAGAGAGAGAGAGAGAGAAAGAGAAATAAGCTCAAATGGAAAGTAATTATCTGGTTAGTTAGTCTCTCTCTCTCTCTCTCTCTCTCTCTCTCTCTCTCTCTCTCTCTCTCTCTCTCTCTCTCTCTCTTCTTTCTCTCTCTCTCTCTCTCTCTCTCTCTCTCTCTCTCTCTCTCTCTCTCTCTCTCTCTCTCTCCTCCTCCTCTCCTCCTCCTCTCTCTCTCTCTCTCTCCTCCTCTCTCTCTCTCTCTCTCTCTCTCTCTCTCTCTCTCTCTCTCTCTTGTCTCTCTCTCTCTTATTTATTTATCTTATTTATTTATTTATTTATTTATTTATTTATTTATTTATTTATTCAGGAGTCATGTGTAGTGAGTGCCCTTGTCATGTGTCTGTCTGTCTGTCTGTCTGTCTGTCTGTCTGTCTGTTTATTTTCATTTTTTGTTAGTTTTTGCTATTCATTCTGGTTTTTTTTTTTTATTTGTTCATTAATCATAGTTTTAGTGGCATGGGTTCAGCAGAGAGAGAGAGAGAGAGAGAGAGGGGGGGTTTCTCATTACGGAATTAAGGACATCAAGTTGTGGCGTCGCTTTACTAATTCCTGCGTTTCCAGACCAAAGCTGCGACATTAAGTAACTCTCTCTCTCTCTCTCTCTCTCTCTCTCTCTCTCTCTCTCTCTCTCTCTCTCTCTCTCTCTCTCTCTCTGTAATAATATGAGCCATTATAGCGAAGCACTGGTGTAAAAAATAAAAAGAGAGAGAGAGAGAGAGAGAGAGAGAGAGAGAGAGAGAGAGACAGGCTCCTTTCTCTCACACACACACCAGCTCACATTACAAATCAATTAACCTCCTACAAAGCCGAGGGCGAAGGTAAATGAAACTTGGACGAAACTTTTTGAATCTGTCCATATTGTGTTCCTCTTGTTTCGTTTTGGTTTTATCTCTCAATAAACTGTTCATTAAAGAGTTTGCTGGGTGATTTAAACTTTCTCTCTCTCTCTCTCTCTCTCTCTCTCTCTCTCTCTCTCTCTCTCTCTCTCTCATCCGTCCTCTATCCCTTCTTCTTTCTTTTCTCCTTCTTCCATCATTCCTTTTCCCTCTCTCCTCTCTTCTTCTTGTTTCCTTCTTTCCTCATCCCTCCTCTTTTCTCCCTCCTTTTTCTCTCCTTCCTCTTTCCTCATTCCTCTTCCCTCCTCCCTTCCTCTCTCCAACAATATATTAATCCAAACACAAAAGGGAATCGAAGAAGGAGGTGGAAGAAGAGGAGGAAGAGGAAGAAGAGGAGGAAGAGGAAGAAGAGGAAGAAGATCAGGAAGAGGAGGAGGACAATCTTTAATCATCTCGAGTGTATTTTGTCTCTTTCTCTATTGATTACAAAGCGAAGAAGAAGAAGAAGAAAGAGGAGGAGGAGGAGGAGGAGGAGAAGGAAGAAGAGGAAGAGAAAGAGACTGGAGGAGAATTCAAGAGTCTGTTCTTAGGCACGATTTCCCACCTCTCTCTCTCTCTCTCTCTCTCTCTCTCTCTCTCTCTCTCTCTCTCACGGTAAATTGGCGGGAAGGTATTAAAATTTATCACTTTGGCTGTTTCTCAATCTAAGCTTTCATAGTATCCATTATAGAAGCTTAGTTGCGTGGCGATGCTTCAAGACTGCTGGCTGGGGTGGCCGGGGGAGGGAGGGAGGAGGGTGAAGGGAGGGAAGGAGGGTTGGGGCGGAGGAAGAACGAAGGAAGATAAACAGAGATGAGAAGGAGGAGGAAGAGGTGGAGGAGGTGGAGGAGGAACGGAAGGAAGGAAGATGGGGAGGAGGAGGAGGAGGAGGAGGAGGAGGAAAGGAATGAAAGAAGGAAGGAGAGAGGGAAGAGGAGGAAAACTTAAGAGCGAAAGAAGATACACAGGGATGAGAAGGAGGAGGAAGAGGTGGAGGAGGAGGAAATGGATTGGAAGGAAGGAAGAGGTGGAGGAGGGAATAGAAGGAAGAGGAGTAGGGCTTAAAAGTGAAGGAAGGCAGATAAACTAGGATGGAAAGGAAGAGGAGGAGGAGGAAAGGAAGGAAGGAAGGAAGGAAGGAAGGAAGGAAGGAAGGAAATGAGGAGGAAAGCTTAAGAGTGAAGAGAGAAAAACAGAGATGAGAAGGAGGAGGAGGAAGAAGAGGAGATGAAGGAAGAGGAGGCAGGGAAGGAAGGAAGGAGTAAATGAAGGAAGGAAGGAAGGAAGGAAGGAAGAATATGTGTGTGTATTCTCTCTCTCTCTCTCTCTCTCTCTCTCTCTCTCTCTCTCTCTCTCTCTCTCTCTCTCTCTCTCTCTCTCTCTCTCTCTCGGATGAATAGTTTATGTGTTAACAATTTCCACTTCGTGACTTTGAATTTTGATCTTCTTTTCTTTTATTCTTCTTCTTTTATTCTTTTCTTTATTGTTTTCTTTATTCTTTGTTTTATTCAACTCTGTGTGGTCAAGTCATTTTTTCCCCCACCTCTTTCTTCCCACGAGTGTTGGATAGCATATTGTTGTCCCTGTCTGTGGCTTTAGATTAATTCACCACTTCTCTTTACACACTCCTCTTCCTCTTCCTCTTCCTCTTCCTCTTCCTCTTATTCTTCTTCCTCCCACACTCGCGTTATTGAATTTAACCCTTTCATACTTCGTTCTTTATTTTTATCTCCTATTTCCATTTACTCCTGCCTCCCTGTCGCCCTCTCCCTTGCAATCTATCGTTTTTTACACACTCTTCTACCTCCTCCTCCTCCTCCTCCTCCTCCTCTTCCTCCTTCTGTTGGTCTTTCCCCTCACCATGTTAATATACGAGTAACTATCAAGTGTTATACGGGGAAGCATCGAGATTAAACTTAAATTTCACACCAAGAGAGAGAAGACTGTTCAAATTTCAACTGGTTTTGCTCTCAAGATTGTAAGATTCAGAGAGGAGAAGTGTTGAGTTAAAGCTTTCAATATACGAGTAACTGTCAAGTGTTATTTGAGAAAGCATTGAGATTAAGCTTAAATTCTACACCAAGAGAGAGAAAACTGTTCAAATTTCAGTTGGCTTTGCTCTCAAGAGTGTAAGATTCATAGATGAGGGAGGAGCGTTGAGTTAGACCTTTCCTATCACATGTTGGAGTGTGTTTGTTGTGCCTCTCTAAGTGCCATATTCGTGAGACAATTATACGCTGAACCTCACTGCTTTTAGAACGCTTTACTTGAAGGCACACGGGTTTATAAAGACGCTTCTATTGTTCTAGTGAGAGATTAACACTATTTCTACATTACTGATAGGCCAAACACTCTTGAGAACCCGGCTGATCCCCTCTGTGGCCTTTGAAAATAGTAGTGGTAAAAGAGCAAAGAGGATTATGTGGAGGTATTCAGTTGCTTGCCGTCTAGAGTTCAAATAGATCGTTTTAATGTTTCAAGACAGTTTCAAATATTTGCCAAGAAAAAAAAAATTATATGAAGGTTTAATGGAAGATTAGACTGTAGATTTGTTTA
>NC_059263.1:4070000-4080000 GCF_017591435.1 Portunus trituberculatus | reverse complement strand
AGAGAGAGAGAGAGAGAGAGAGAGAGAGAGAGAGAGAGAGAGAGAGAGAGAGAGAGAGAGAGAGAGAGAGAGAGAGAGAGAGAGAGAGAGAGAGAGAGGACGAAAAAAATTATTAAAAAGACAAAACAAGAAAAATAATAACAAGGGCAATACAGTGCTTCCCTTACCTAACCTAACCTTTCCTTAGCTAACCTCAAATTACCTTACCATACCTAACCTTACCTGACCTGACCTGACCTACCTTACTTGACCGTACCTTACCTCACGTTACCTAACTTAACCTAACCTAAATTTAACTTACCAAACCTTTCCTTATGCTACACCGTTACAGCAGAACACAGCACACACAGAACATGCATGACACAACACGGTCACTTCATTAACCTGCCGGCCACCTGTGTTTGAAGGTTTAATTAAGCGTCAAATAAAACTCTGAGACTCAACATTTCACGTCGTTCTGGGCTAAAAAAAATCAAGGTGTTTCTATCGCAGCGTTGATTACTCCCACACATGCCCAGCTCACCTGCTCCACACACCTGCCTCGCACACCTCTCCCATACCTGCTCCATTTCAGCGCGAGGTGTGACGTGGGAAAGCCTGGCTGCTTCCTGGGTATCGAGTGTTTGAGGTGAAATTCGCAGGTGAAACAGGTGATCAAGTGCTAATTAATGACAGGTGACAGGTGGTGAGAGGGTGGAGAGTCACAGGTGGAGGGAGGGAAGGTAAGGAAGGGTTATAGGATTAATATGGAACGCTTCTCTCTCACTGCGACTGTTTTCAAAGGCCACAGAGATTATTCGCCATGTTCTAAGGAGTGTTTCACGTTTACACGGTAGAAATGTTGTCAACACCTTCAGTAACAAGACGCATTTTCATACTCATTCTGTTTACTATTTGGTGATTTTACTCGGCTTCAGAAACTTATGTTGGTATTAAAATAGTGAAATCGTTGGACCATGAATCTTTTGACCTCCATAGATCCTTCTTAATGTAAATAAAATCGTCTAATCATACCCAAAACTCGGAAAAAAAACTGCGTCTCAGTACTGAAGGGGTTAATCTGACACTAAAAACTTAAAAAAAAAACCCTTAAAAATACGTCACATTCGAACTAAAGTCTTTTGAAATGTAATGCAGGTGCGGCGGAGTGTTGCAGTAGCCCTTGATATCGTGAACTTAAAAAAAACTGCATTATCGTACTTTGGCACCATCCAGTCAACACCGCGTTCGAATCCATGCATGGGATACACTTTATATGAATGCTTATCACTCTTCATAACGTACATAAACAGTATTTACTATGTTGACACGAGTCGCTAAACTTGCCTACTGTCTTAGGTATTCGCTATTGCTGTCTCTTCGTAGTATTAAGAGCAGTAGACCTTTCTAAAGCTTAACACATCAACGGCTCGGGACGCGGCGCTAACGTGGAGGCTGCCAGGGCACGATGATGCAGCCTCCAGTTCCTGCGACGTACCACATTTCTATTCCGCACCTCCACTAGTCTCAAAAAGGCTCCAGTTGAAGTGATACGGGTTCTGAGGGCGACGGAGGGGCGAAGGGGACGAAGGAGACGAAGAGGACGAAGGAGTGATGTGGACGTTGGAAGGGACAGGGGCGAACCAGTTAACCTCTTCAGTAATAAGACGTAATTTTACCACCAGTTTTGGATATGATTAGACGATTTTATTTACATTAGGAGGAGTCTATGGGGGTCAGAAGATTAATACACGGAGTCTTCACTATTTTAATCTCCACACAAGTTTCTGAGGCTGTGGAAAATCACCAGTTAAGAACACGTCATGGTACTGAAGGGGTTAACTTGTGGCTAAAGGCAAGTTATAGAAGTACATCATTATATACCAGAAGTTATGTACATTTGATAATTGTCTTATTGTATATCTGTATGTTGTAATTTAATGTTCCAAATGTTTCAAAATGTTGTGAAAATATGAGTGAAGCGGCTAACCACTCTAATACTAGGACACATTTTTACCTTGAGATTCGTGTACCATTAGACCATTTTCTTTCTAGGTAGGGTCTATGAAGGTCAGAAGATTAATGGCCACAGTCTTCACTATTTCAACCCCACACGAGTTTCTGAAGCTGTATAAAATCACCAAACAGTAAGCAGAATGAATATGGAAACGCGTCATGGTACTGAAGGGTACATGTGGTGAAAATAAGAGAAAGATTAGGAAGTCTGGTTCATTTAGTACTGGCGGGGGGGGGAAGCAATGAACGTGTGACTGTAGGTGAAAATAAAGGACTAGGAAGATTTTAATTTAATACGAAGCTAGCGGTGGGGGGAGCAGGTAACATGTGGCTGTAGGTGAAAGTACTTGTAGATATAGGAGACTAGTTAATTGTGTATAAAATAAAGATAGTATGAATGAATATGAAAACGTGTCCTGGTACTTGAAAGGGTTAGCATAGAACTGGTCCATAGAATTGGTCCAATCTCACCAAACCTGTACCAACATGATCTAAACACGTGTCTGTCCTCCAGGTAAACTCTTCATACCTCGTTTCACCTGAGATTACTGTTTTGTTATTTGTTTAAGCTGATTTACTTATGAATGGGAATAAATAAATAAAATGTTGAATGTTCTGTTTGGTGTGTGGAGTTGAAATGATGGAGAGTCTTGCTTTCTCCTACATCCATTTTCTTTTTCCTTTTTTTTATTTGTTTTGTTTTGTGATAAGGGCCGCTTTGTTTTTATCCTGCTCTGTCTTTCGTTTGTTATCTTTCTTGTTTCATTTTATGCTGAATCCATTTTTTCCATTCTCTTGCCTTTCTTGTGTAATATTTCATTTATTTGTTGCATCATTTATTTTTACAAGTTCTTTTTTCCTTTTTTCTAATATTTAAAAAACAAACTTTTTTTTCTTATTTTTTTCCATAATCTCTTATTTCATGATAAAACACGACTTTGTATTTTTTTCTGCTTTCCATTTATTATTTTTCCACGTTTCTTCTTTATTTTTTTTCCCTTGATACAAACACACAAACTCGATTTTAAAAGTTGACTGGGTTTCCTTGCCTTGCCTTGCCTTGCCTTGCCTTGCCTTGCCTTGCCTACCTTCCTCTCCCCGCATTGCACCAAGGAAAAGAAGACGAATAAAATTAACAACAACAACAAGAAGAAAGTAAAAAAAAAAAAAAACTTAATCTTATATTTTGTTAAGTAGTTTTTAAGGTTAATTTTTTAAGGTCTGTGTGATTTAGACGCACGGAAACCATTTTTTCATTTGGTGTAATTGAGTTTGTGTTTTTCGTAAATGGTGCCTTTTTGTGAAATTCTTGTTAAGGTTTACGCTGCGGGGAATTAGGGTACGAGAGAGACTGAGAGAGAGACTGAGAGAGAGACTGAGAGAGAGACTGAGAGAGAGACTGAGAGAGAGACTGAGAGAGAGACTGAGAGAGAGAGACTGAGAGAGAGAGAGAGAGAGAGAGAGAGAGAGAGAGAGAGAGACTGAGAGAGAGACTGAGAGAGACTGAGAGAGACAGAGAGAGACAGAGAGAGAGAGAGAGAGAGAGAGAGAGAATTAACACCAAGACACACATAATTGCTACTCCCAATTTTTTTCCTTCCCAACAGACAGACAGACAGACAGACAGACAAGAGCGAAGAAGCTGTTACGTCACCACACTGGGCGGAGGCGGGGATATCTCTCTCTCTCTCTCTCTCTCTCTCTCTCTCTCTCTCTCTCTCTCTCTCTCTCTCTCTCCGTCAGGTAAGTCCCGCCCTTTGATGGGGACACACTAATTAAACTTCATAATTAGAACCGTAGCTGCGTCTGAGTGTCTGAAGATTTGTGTTGATATTCCCTTCCTCCTTCTCCTCCTCCTCCTCCTCCTCAGCCTCCTGTACTGTCCTGTCTCTTCTCTGTAGCTAGTTAGAAGTAGTTACCAAACAGCCACGAAAGGATCAAGAGGTGTATTGCTGTTTGGCTTTCCTTTGTATTCCTCCTCCTCCTCCTCCTCCTCTTGATGTACTGCTAGAGGAGGAAGAAGAGGAGGAGGATGGAAGATGATAGAGAATAATTGATAACCATAGTGATGTGTTTGTTTACTCTCAGTGCTGTTGTTTGGACCCTGACAGTACAAGTATGTAGATCACTTCACTCACTCACTTCAGTAAAGTTTCACTCATTTCAGTAAAGCTTCAGTCGCCTCTAGAAGCTTCAGTCATTTCAGTAAGGCTTCAGTCACATCTACAAGCTTCCAGTCACGTCAGGAAGGCTTCACTCACTTCAGTAAAGCTTCAGTCACCTCTACAAGCTTCCAGTCACGTCAGGAAGGCTTCACTCACTTCAGTAAAGCTTCAGTCACCTCTACAAGCTTCCAGTCACGTCAGTAAGGCCTCAGTCACTTCAGTAAGCTTGTCACCATAACATACAAGCTACGAAGGAACAGACTCCCTTCAACCGCTACCTGCCCCATTTAGTGAAGCGAAGGCCAGTATTCAGGAACGGTTTGCTCTCAACACGCCCGTCCATCCAAGGCCACAGGGATGATTAGCTCAGTTAATAGTGTAAGAATCTTGTCACTCTGCCTCTAGAACCGTAAAAACACCTTAAAAACTCGTGTAACATTCAGAAACGCTTTGCTGTCTCACCGCGAGTGTCATTCATAGCCACAGGGATGCTTAGCGGAATTTTTCAAGAGCGCCTCGCCAGTTAAGAGTAGAAATATTGTCACGTTGCCTCAAAAACTCAAAATAACTCGTAATATTCAGAAACGCTTTGCTCTCAACACGACCCTCCATCCAAGGCCACAGAGATGATTAGCTCAGTTTTCAAGACCGTTTCGCCAGTTAATAGTGTAGAAATCTTATCAAATTTGCCTCTAGAACCGTCAAAACACCTTGAAAAACTTGAGTCAATTTAGAGAAACCCCTTTAAGTAGAAGAGATGAGGCACAGAGGTGTTTGAGAATACCAGTTAGACGCGGAACCTGTCAGAGCTGCATTGACTAGTGAAGGCGGCGGTGAAGGGCGAGCGGCTGAGGTGTGTAGACAGAGACACTTCGCGGTCGATGAAAGGGGGTGATATGAAGTGACTAAATGAGATTACGCCGCTTCAAAGGACGGAGGAGGAAGGGAATAGAAACTGAAACGAGTACTAGACGAGTGAATTAGCTACCGTCGAGGGAGGATTAAGTCTGCTATTGGTGGGATGCCAAAATGGAGAGGAAGGGATGGACTCACACGCCCCTGGAATACTCAAGTGAGGGAATTAAGGGGAAAAGGATGCAAGTGTGGGTGTCTGGGAGTGTGGGCGAGGGGAAAGCAGTAAGGGGTGTTTTTTTTTATGTAAGAAAAGGACAGGCCAAAAGCAACAAATATAAAAAAAAAAAGGCCCCACTTAGTCGCCAGTCCCCTTAGAGACCCGATAAAATTAGCCAAAGGACAGGGACAATGTGTGTGTGTGTGTGTGTGTGCGTGCGTGCGTGCGTGCGTGGCGATCCTTAAGAGGTTTTTCTAAGGGGGTTCTTTCTTCAAATGATTCACTCAAAGTTTAGCAAATTTTCGAAGTTCGCCCTGAGTACGATGGTAAGGCGTGTGTGTCGTGGCAGGTTGGACTCACTCTCTCTCTCTCTCTCTCTCTCTCTCTCTCTCTCTCTCTCTCTCTCTCTCTCTCTCGTGTATTTTCAGTCCATTTTCTTTTCTTTTTATTGTTTTCATGTCCCCATTCAGTATTTTTCTATTTCACACTTTCCCATACTTCTTTTTTCTTGTCTATTTGCTTCGTTTTGACACTCTCCCTCTCCCTCTCCCTACACCACCACAACACCAGAGACATGCACAACACCACACACTACCGTAGCAACACATTACCACTTCACCACACCACCCACACCACCACACACCACCACAGCGTCCCAGCAACCCCTCCATAAAACCGTACCTTTCAAAAAATCCTCGCCCGTTCCGACATGCAAACTCAAAACCGCCCACAAATTTCCTGGAGGGCTTAAATATTTTCCCGGGAACACCTGAGTAATTTTCCCCGAGAACCCATTAAGGTATTCTCTCCCTAATTACCTGCTGATTAGTCTCTTAGAATGCATTACCTTACCTTACTCTTGGCTGGTGTTGGGTTGCTTCTGTGTGTGTGTGTGTGTGTCTGTGTCTGTGTGTCTGTGTCTGTGTCTCTCTCTCTGTCTCTCTCTCTGTCTCTCTCTCTCTCTGTCTCTCTCTCTCTCTCTCTCTCTCTCTCTCTCTCTCTCTCTCTCTCTCTCTCTCTCTCTCTCTCTCTCTCTCTCTCTCTCTCTCTCTCTCTCTCTCTCTCTCTCTCTCTCTCTCTCTCTCTCTCTCTCTCTCTCTCTCTCTCTCTCTCTCTCTCTCTCTCTCTCTCTCAGACCCCTGCACTAACTCGGTTCCGAACACACACACACACACACACACACACACACATCCTGTTGTCTTAATGCACTGATATATGCTTCGTGAGAGAGAGAGAGAGAGAGAGAGAGAGAGAGGGGGGGGTGAGAGGACAATTGCAAATAAACCAATTGGGAAGTTCTTATTTGTTTCGACCGCGAGGAAAATAAATGGAAAACAGAAGTGGATGAAACAATACAAGAAAGAACAACAAATGAAAAAAAAAAATGTTCTGTGTTCCTCTTTCAGTGCAGTGCGAGAACAGTTAACCCCTTCAGTACCGGGACGCATTTTTACCTTGAATTTTGTGTACCATTAGACCATTTTATTGACATTAGCAAGGGTCTATGGAGGTGAGAAGGTTAATGGCCACAGTCTTCACTATTTCAATCCCCTCATAAGTTTCTGAAGCTGTGTTGAATCATGAAATAGTAAGCAGAATGAATATGAAACGCGTCACGGTACTGAAGGGGTTAGACGTGAACTACCGGTGAAAAAAAGGACGTGAACTGCAAATAGAATAACATTTTGAGAGGAAGAAAGAGTTTTGCCTCGCCATTACCTGTGTTAAGGGGAAAGGAAATCGAATTTGAGCGAGAGAGAGAGAGAGAGAAAACAAATCGTTCCTTTTCTCTCAAGTAAATGGTAGTGTTGCTTATTCTGTCTCTCTCTCTCTCTCTCTCTCTCTCTCTCTCTCTCTCTCTCTCTCTCTCTCTTTTGTTTGCATGTAGTGCAGTGTATCCTTTCTCCTTTCTTCATCTATCTCTCTTTCATGTAGTCTATTCATCTCACTTACCTGTTACCTCCTTCCCCCTCTTCATCTCTTTCCCTCTCTCTCTCTCTCTCTGTGCAGAGTAATATATCTCTTTTTCTTACTTGTCTCTCCTCTCTTCATCTCTCTTTATATTTAGTTGACCCATCTCACCTGTTGTATCCTTCCCCCCTCTTCATCTCTGTGTCTCTGTGCATTGTAGTTTATCCTTCCTCTCTCCATCTCCCTCTGTCTGTGTTTCCTCCTCTGAACATCCTTCCCATTACCTCCACACGCCTCAGTCTACCCTCAGTCTCCCTTCAGTCAGTCAGCAGAACAGGAGGCACTGCAAACCCTCATCACCTCGCTAGTTAGGAACACTCAGCCTTTAACCTTTCATCAAGAGGCGAGGCAAGCCAGCACGCCCTCTCAATTTTCACCCTCGTCACTTAACATCCTACTGAAGGCAAGACGGGATGCACTATAGGCTGGGAGGGACGGGGAAAGAGGCATACAAGGAGGGATTGTCTAAAGCGGAAGCTGCAGGTTAGGTATGCTTCCAATGGCGGTTTCATAAAAGGCAATTTCCTGGTGCTGCAATCTCGTTCCTGCCCCAGCCGTCCTCCTCCTCTTCCTCCTCCTCTTCTTCCTCCTCTTCCCGTCAGCATTCCTTGATCTATTGCACCGGTGGAAGGTCAGAGGAGGAGGAGAAAGGGTCTGCTATAGATTTTTACACTTCTCTGGGCTCTCTCACGCCAGCTAATACTCCCTTGCAAGCTGCCCGACGGAGGGTTTCCAGAAGGTATACGCTGCAATAGGTGGGTTAGTTGGACAGACTGGAAATGAGAGAGAGAGAGAGAGAGAGACTAGGTGGACATATTGGGAATAGAGAGGAAGGCTGAAAATGATGAGGAATGTTTAGATTAGGTAGGTTAAAAGGGGTGGGCTTGGCGGACAGGTTAGAAATTGGAGAGATAAAAGGCAAGACATGATAAGAAACTGCCTGACGGAGATCTTGGGTGAAGAAAGATCGTGTGGGTGTGTTGAGTGGGTTAGGCGAGGTGAGGTGAGGTTAGATTAGGTTAAGTAAGCAGATCAGAGAGAAAGAGACAGACAGACACTGATAAACAAAAACAACCTTTATTTAATTAGATCAAGTCAGGTCAGGTCAGGTTAGGTTAGGTTAGATTAGATGAACAGAGCAGAGACAGACAGACAAATTAGATGAACAGAGCAGAGACAGACAGACAGACAGACACAGACAAAGAAACTGAGAAGACAGAGGCACACATTACAGCTCCCTTTGATTACTGACACACACTCATCGGAAAACTGGCCTCAAACTCATTGCCAAAGTTTCCACGAGTTTAAACCCACTTGGAGATTGTGACTAGCCCTGACACTCACTCACACCCACAACACAACACTGTCTTCCTCCCCTTGCCTCCTCCATCGCCTCCTACCTCCTCCTCATTCCTCCCTCCCTTCCTCCATCGCCTTCTACCTTCCTTCCTCCCTTCTCCCTTCTCCCCTCTTTCCTTTCCTCCATTGCCTGTTACCTCTCCTCCTCATTCCTCTCTCCCTTCCTCCATCGTCTTCTACCTTCCTTCTTCCCTTCTCCCTTCTCCCTCCTTCCTCTTTACTTTCCTCCATTGCTTCCTACCTCTCCTCATTTCTCCCTCCTTTCCTCCATTGCCTCATACATCCTCTTCCTTCCTCCCTCCCTCCCTTCCTCCATCGCCTTCTTCCTTCCTTCTTCCCTTCCCCTTTTCTGCTCCCTCCTTCCTCCTTCCTCCGTCTCTTCCTCCATTGCCTCCTAATTTTCCTCCTCCTTCCTTCCTCCCTTCCTCCATCCTCTGCCTTCCTTCCTCCCCTCTCCCTCCCTTGCTTCCTCCTCCTTCCTCCCTCTTCCCTCCTCCCTTCTTCCCTCCCTTCTTCCTCCCTCCCTCCTCCTTCATCACTCTTGCCTCCCTCAATGGCTCCCTTCCTACCTTCATTCCTGCCTCGCTTCCTTCCCTGTCTTAACCTGCCCCCTCCCCCCTCCCTCCACCAACCCCCACCCCCCAACCACACGCAAAATACAGGCCCACACTCCATCAAATAAGACAGCAATGGAATGTGTTCGCTTAATTCACCCCATAAAGATGTCCCTGAGTGTGTGTGTGTGTGTGTGTGTGTGTGTGTGTTTACCTGGTTCGTTCTCTTTCCCCTTTCCTTTTCTGTTTCACCCCCCAAACACACAAAAAATGCACAGACTGTCTTGCATTTCTGACTTGAATACACACACACACACACACACACACACACACACACGTTCAGAGAGAGAGAGAGAGAGAGAGAGAGAGAGAGGCTTGGGGAGCGAGAAGTCAATACCGAATAAGAGAATTATAGAAATGGAAATTCAGGAGGAGGAGGAGGAGGAGGAGGAGGATACCTGTCAGCAGGCTTCACGCAATTCTACTAATCATTGGTTCATCAAGGAGGAAGTGTTTACCTGCCGATCTTAATTTGATCACCGTGATGTAGCTTTCAACAGGTGTGGGAGAGAGAAAGGGAGAGGGAGTGGGAGAGAGGAGGAGAGGAGAGGAGAGAGAGGAGAGAGAGGAGAGGAGAGAAGAGAGGTGAGAAGTGAGTGAATATATGAAGTGAAAATAGATTAAGAAAGAATGAAAATGGAAATAGAGAAGGAGGAGGAGGAAGGAGGAAGGAGGAGGAGGAAGAGGAGATATTCAGACAAATGCAATGTTTCCACTCGTCTCCCTTTATTCTTCTCCATTCATCTTCCTTCTCTCTTTCCTTCTTCACACTCATATTCATCTTTATTCTCCTCCTCCTCCTCCTCCTCCTCCTTCTTTTTATT
>NC_059263.1:4045000-4067500 GCF_017591435.1 Portunus trituberculatus | reverse complement strand
TTCTTTTTCTTTCTTCTCGTTCTTTTTCTCTCCATAAAAAGCAAGTTCGTCACTAATGATATTCGTTTGTGAACTGCTGTTTTTTTTTTCTTCCTTTTTTTCATTTCCATTTAATTAAGCAGTTGTCTCTTAGTTAAAGTTACGAGAAATAATGCAGCTGCTTTTATTTTTTTTTTCATTTAATTTTGTCGAATTTTAATTATTCTCCGTTTGTTTTTCTTTTTTCCTTTCTCTTCCTGCACATTTCAACACGCGTGGGCTGATGCCGTCGCTGCCACTCATTCAAATATGTAAATTGGTGTAGGATTTCATTATTTTTCGCTTAAAATTGCAGTATAACAATCTTAGCATTACAATATCACTCTCCTCCTCCTCCTCCTCCTCCTCCTCCTCCTCCTCTTCCTCTTCCTAGTTAGAAGTGGTTACCAAACAGCCTTGAAAGGACGAAAAGGTCTGTTGCTGTTTGGCTTTCTTTTGTATTCCTCCTCCTCCCCCCTTCTACTCCTCCTCCTCCTCCTCCTCCTCCTCCTCCTCCTCCTCCTCCTCCTCCTCCTTTTATGCTACCGTGTCTGTTTCAATAGTTGTTGTGTAGGCCAGTTGTACAAGTTGCCTAGTCGCATCAAAGGTCTTCTCATGTTTGTCTTCCCTTTTATTCCTTTGTGTCCCTCCTCTTCCTCCTTCTCCTCCTCCTCCTCCTCCAGTGGCAGGAATGAGTGAAAAAATATTGCCATTAAAGCGAAAACCAATATAGCGCTGGGTGAGTCAGATAGTGCAGGGTGGAGTGGGTGGGTGGAGGTCTCGCTGCTGCCTCTCCACCTCTATGGCCAAGAGAGGAGAGTGGAAGCTGGGGCAACTGATCATTCGTTTTCTTTCAGTTACCGTTTTGATGTTTCCGTGCCACCGTTTTCTGTTTATTGTGGTGGTGATTTTGTGTTTGTGTGTGAAAGAATTTAACCTTCCAGTCAGTCAGTCAGGCAGTGAGTCAGTCAATCAGTCGTCTACCCACCCACTCACCGTCTCCCCGTTTTCTTTCTCTTCTGACGTGTGTTTGTGTGTGAAAGAGTTTATACCCTTCCAGTCAGTTAGTCAGTCAGTCAGTCAGTCAGTCACCCAATCATCCATACATCCACCCATTTACTCAACCAGTCACTCACTCACTCACTCACTCACCTATCAAACACCCACTACCCATCTACCCCACACGTAGCCACCCTCACACCCACCCACCCACCCATGAGCCTTTCCCCTCGCTCTACTTCCCCTGAACAGAACCAGCGCGTCACGATTACCATTTTAACGAAGCTGGAACTGAGGCTGACAAGTGTTCTATTGACGGAGCAACGAACCGAACCCAAGCCCATCTAAACCGAACTAATCTAAACCGGTCCCATCTGTAAACCGAACCACTGAACGCTTTCCCTTTCCATTCACTGAGAGCAAAGAAAGCCAGCTCTGTTATTGCAGCTGTCCGCATCTTTCCCTTATGATTTTGTAGCGGATAGTCTGACAGGAGATTTGTGTAGAGGCTGAGAGGCAGTGACGGGAAAAGCAAGAGGGAGAGAGAACGTGGGGTGGCGTAGGGTGTAGGGCCAGCCATATCCAGAAACTGACAGGCTGTTTGTGAGTGTGTGACGGGGGTTGAATATTGTACAGACGAATGAGAGGAAGTGAAGGATGGGTGATGAGAGACGTGGGAGGAGGAGGAGGAGGGAGGGGAGGTGAAGGATTAATGGAAAGGTAGATGGGAGAAGAGGAGTAAAGGATGAATGGAGGGACAAATGAGAGGAGAAAAGAGGTGAGAGATTAATGAAGAGGTAGATAGTAGAATAGAAGGGAGGATAGATGAGGGGAGAGACAAATGAGAGGAGAAAAGAGGGAGGTGAGGGATTAATGGAAAGACAAATGGTAAAAAAGAGAATGGGTGAAAGATGAGGGAAGAAAAGAGTGTGAAAAATAAAGAGAAGAGAAGAGATGACATAAATAGACAGGTTAGAGAGAATGAGAGAAAGAGAGAAATGTGAAGAAGAGGAAGAGAGGAACTTAACGAGAAGGTGTACAGGTGCAGTATTCAGACAGACAGACAGACAGACAGACAGGTGAGGGAGGGGAGAGCGGAAGACAGGGAAACACAGCATTATAGTGTAGCCTCGGGATTTTATTTTTCCCCTTGTGTGTTTTTTTCCCCTCTGGATGTTTCCTCTTCCGGATCTGTTAATATTTTTTCCCTTGTGAATATTTCCCTGAACTTTCTTATCTCCAGAAATGTTTCCTTCCCTCACTTTTTTCTGCTCCCTGAATGATTAAACTGACTCAAACTAACCTCACCTCACCTCACCTCACCTCACCTCACCTCACCTCACCTCACCTCACCTCACCTCACCTCACCTCACCTCACCTCACCTCACCTCAGCTCAGCTCAGCTCAGCTCAGCTCACCTCACCTCACCTCACCTCACCTCACCTCACCTCACCTCACCTCACCTCACCTCACCTCACCTCACCTCACCTCACCTCACCTCACCTCACCTCACCTCACCTCACCTCACCTCACCTCACCTCACCTCACCACCTCCTCACCTCACACCTCACCTCACCTCACCTCACCTCACCTCACCTCACCTCACCTCACCTCACCTCACCTCACCTCACCTCACCTCACCTCACCTCACCTCACCTCCCACCTCACCTCACCTCACCTCACCTCACCTCACCTCACCTCACCTCACCTCACCTCACCTCACCTCACCTCACCTCACCTCACCTCACCTCACCTCACCTCACCTCACCTCACCTCACCTCACCTCACCTCCTCACCTCACCTCCTCCCTCACCTCACCTCACCTCACCTCACCTCACCTCACCTCACCTCACCTCACCTCACCTCACCTCACCTCCTCACCTCACCTCACCTCACCTCACCTCACCTCACCTCACCTCACCTCACCTCACCTCACCTCACCTCACCTCACCTCACCTCACCTCACCTCACCTCACCTCACCTCCTCACCTCACCTCACCTCACCTCACCTCACCTCACCTCACCTCACCTCACCTCACCTCACCACCTCACCTCACCTCACCTCACCTCACCTCACCTCACCTCACCTCACCTCACCTCACCTCCACCTCACCTCACCTCACCTCCTCCTCCCTCACCTCACCTCACCTCCCTCACCTCACCTCACCTCACCTCACCTCACCTCACCTCACCTCACCTCACCTCCTCCTCACCTCACCTCCTCACCTCACCTCACCTCACCTCACCTCACCTCACCACCTCACCTCACCTCACCTCACCTCACCTCACCTCACCTCACCTCACCTCACCTCACCTCACCTCACCTCACCTCACCTCACCTCACCTCACCTCACCTCCTCCTCACCTCACCTCACCTCACCTCACCTCACCTCACCTCACCTCACCTCACCTCACCTCCTCACCTCACCTCACCTCACCTCACCTCACCTCACCTCACCTCACCTCACCTCACCTCACCTCACCTCACCTCACCTCACCTCACCTCACCTCACCTCACCTCACCTCACCTCACCTCACCTCACCTCACCTCACCTCACCTCACCTCACCTCACCTCCTCACCTCACCTCACCTCACCTCACCTCACCTCCTCACCTCACCTCACCTCACCTCACCTCACCTCACCTCACCTCACCTCACCTCACCTCACCTCACCTCACCTCACCTCACCTCACCTCACCTCACCTCACCTCACCTCACCTCCTCACCTCACCTCACCTCACCTCACCTCACCTCACCTCACCTCACCTCACCTCACCTCACCTCACCTCACCTCACCTCACCTCACCTCACCTCACCTCACCTCACCTCACCTCACCTCACCTCACCTCACCTCCTCCTCACCTCACCTCACCTCACCTCACCTCACCTCACCTCACCTCACCTCACCTCACCTCACCTCACCTCACCTCACCTCACCTCACCTCACCTCACCTCACCTCACCTCACCTCACCTCACCTCACCTCACCTCACCTCACCTCACCTCACCTCACCTCACCTCACCTCACCTCACCTCACCTCACCTCACCTCACCTCACCTCACCTCACCTCACCTCACCTCACCTCACCTCACCACCTCACCTCACCTCACCTCACCTCACCTCACCTCACCTCACCTCACCTCACCTCACCTCACCTCACCTCACCTCACCTCACCTCACCTCACCTCACCTCACCTCACCTCACCTCACCTCACCTCACCTCACCTCACCTCACCTCACCTCACCTCACCTCACCTCACCTCACCTCACCTCACCTCACCTCACCTCACCTCACCTCACCTCACCTCACCTCACCTCACCTCACCTCACCTCACCTCACCTCACCTCACCTCACCTCACCTCACCTCACCTCACCTCACCTCACCTCACCTCACCTCACCTCACCTCACCTCACCTCACCTCACCTCACCTCACCTCACCTCACCTCACCTCACCTCCCTCACCTCCTCCTCACCTCACCTCACCTCACCTCACCTCACCACCTCCTCACCTCACCTCCTCACCTCACCTCACCTCACCTCACCTCACCTCACCTCACCTCACCTCACCTCACCTCACCTCACCTCACCTCACCTCACCTCACCTCACCTCACCTCACCTCACCTCACCTCACCTCACCTCACCTCACCTCACCTCACCTCACCTCCTCACCTCACCTCACCTCACCTCACACACCTCACCTCACCTCACCTCATTATTCAACCTGAAATAACAGAAGGAATTATTCATTATTCAACTTGAAGTGAAATAACAGAAGGAATTATTCAACTTGAAGTGAAATAACAGAAGGAATTATTCAACTTGAAGTGAAATAACAGAAGGAATTATTCAACTTGAAGTGAAATAACAGAAGGAATTATTCAACTTGAAGTGAAATAACAGAAGGAATTATTCAACTTGAAGTGAAATAACAGAAGGAATTATTCAACTTGAAGTGAAATAACAGAAGGAATTATTCAACTTGAAGTGAAGGAAATGAAGAAGAGATGAGAGAAGGAGAGGAAGAAGAGATGAGAGAAGGAGAGGAAGATAAGAAAGGAGAGAATGTAAAATGAATGAAGAAAGAATAAAACAGTAAGAGGATAAGAAAAGGAGGAAGGGAGAGAATGAAAAGGAGAATGAAGATAGAAATGAGGATATGAGAGAGAGGAGAGAGAGAATTGATCAAACGCTAGAATTCATGTGTTGGGAGTCTGCTAATTCTAGTGTGTCTGTGTCTGTGTGTGATCAATCTACCTGTGAGTGTGTGTCTATCACTCTACCTACCTGTGTGTCTGTTTGGCTGTCTCTGTTTGTCTGTCTGGCTGTCTGTTTGTCTGCCTGGCTGTCTGTTTGTCTGTCTGGCTGTCTCTCTTGTCTGGCTGTCTGTCTGTCTGGCTGTCTTTTCTATCCGTCTCAGTATCACGAACCCTCAAAACAAAACAAAGCAAAACAAAACAAGAAAACACCTTAATGAAAGAAATGACTAACAAAAAGAAAGAAATGAAAAAAGGAAGGGAAAACAACAATAACCACTATAAAAATGAAAACACAAAAAAAATAGAAAAAAATATAACCACAATAAAAACTGAGGAAAAAGCACAAAAAATAAAAAAAAAACAGCGAGAAAAAAGGAAAAAAACAGGAAAAATATGAAAACGTAAGGAAAGATAAAAACTAAAGAAAAGTAAACTTTTTTTGCCTGGAGACAAGGCGAGGAAACACCAATGTTTCAGCTTAGTGAGAGAAAACACTTGGAGAAAAGAAGGAAAGGAAGAAAACAAAGGAAAACATCAGCCTTCTTAGAAAAATGAAAGAAAAGAGAAAAAAAAAGGAAAGAATATAAAAAATTTGAGGGGAAAAAAGGAAAAAATGAAAATAGAAAGAAAAAGGAAAAGTGAAAAAAACGAAAAAAAATGAGGAAATAAGAAAAAATATAATAAAAACAAGAGAAAAATAATAGTCATCTTTTTACCAGGAGACAAATTAGTGAAAGGAAACAGTAAGGAAGGGAAGAAAACAAAGGAAAAACAAAGAAAAATTGAAAAAAAAATAAAAACGAAGAGAAATAACCACCATAGAAAAGAGGAAATAAGAAAAAATAGATAAAAGAAAAGAAAAAGAAAAACAATGATAATCACCTTTTTACCTGGGGACAGGGGGATGGAGCACCAATGATTCACAAGCACCTTAGTGGAACCACGGGGCATTTCCCACCCAGAGGCACTCCCATTGTATTACAGAAAGGCATTATCCAGTATTGGTTGCTGATATTTGGGAGAGAGAGAGAGAGAGAGAGAGACGGGAGACGGGGAGACGGGGAGACAGAGACAGAGACAGAGACAGAGACAGAGACACAGACAGACAGACAGACAGAGAGAGACAGAGACAAAGAGACAGACAGACAGGGACAAAGAGAGAGAGAGAGAGAGAGAGTTTATTGGGCTAACCACTCTCACGAAAGCTTATCTCCATACTTACATGCAATACAGTGAGATAAATGAAGGAGAAGAAGAGGAGGAGGAGGAGGAGGAAATAAAAGAAGATAAAAGAAGAAAGAGGAGATGGAAGAAGTAGGAGAAGATAAAAGAAGATGAAACAGATACAAAAAGACGAAGAATGAAACAAAAGAGATAAAGTAGGAAAGAAGAAAAGAGAGAAAGAGGAAGGCTGACAAGGAAATACAGAGAAATTAAACTGGTAAAGTAAGAAAGATTTTTACCTCCGAAAGTCTGCAATCATTCCTCCATATCTCCCTTCACGTTTTACCTCCACTTACCTCCACTTACACAGACCTTCCTCCATGTTTCCTCCACCTCTCCACCAATTTTGACTATCCTACCTCCCTTCCTTGATAGTTAAACAAATAAAAAGAGAAGGAATGAGTAGAAAGGACCGGAAGATTACAGAAACAGATGGAACAAGAAATGTGTGCCGCTGTCAACTTTGTGACCGTAACTTGACTGACAGAGAGAGAGAGAGAGAGAGAGAGAAAGAGAGAGAGGGGTAGGGGGTATGTCTCTCTCTCTCTCTCTCTCTCTCTCTCTCTCTCTCTCTCTCTCTCTCTCTCAGGTTAAGGAAATAAACAGAATTAATCCAGTATTTTCTCCGGTATGCTTTTTTTAATCCATTGTTAATTAGCTTTCTTTTTTTTTTTCTCCGTATTTCTTTCTCTTTTTTTCATTTTTTTTTTTTTTATTTACACTGGAATTGCAGTTCAGGATGTATCAGTATTCCGTATTCAGTATTCTGTATTTTTTTTTTTTTTTTGTTACATGTTCAGCAAGTGTATTTGTTTCTCTCTCTCTCTCTCTCTTTCTCTCTCTTTCTCTCTCTCTCTCTTTCTCTCTCTCTCTCTTTCTCTCTCTCTCTCTCTCTCTCTCTCTCTCTCTCTCTCTCTCTCTCTCTCTCTCTCTCTCTCTCTCTCTCTCTCTCTCTCTCTCTCTCTCTCTCTCTCTCTCTCTCTCTCTCTCTCTCTCTCTCTCTCTCTCTCTCTCTCTCTCTCTCTCTCTCTCTCTCTCTCTCTCTCTCTCTCTCTCTCTCTCTCTCTCTCTCTCTCTCTCTCTCTCGTGGGGCTAGTTTAACGCCTGTTCTATTGCTGAGTAGGTGAACCAGACAAATGAACGTGTTACTTTTTTTTTGTTTCGCTTCGTTTAATTTGTTACATCAATACAGAACACCGTAGACATTTAGAACAACGTCGATGAATGTTGATAGTGATGGCAAACGTGGGAAATATAAGTCTTGAATGCAGGTAAACGTGTACTCTAAGTGGTGCAGTACTGGGACTCATTTTTTACCTTGAGTTTTGGGTGTGATTAGACGGTTTTATTTGTATTGGAAAGGGTCTATGGAGGTCAGAAGATTAATGGCCTGACTCTTGACTGACTCTTGACTATCTTAATTCCCGACATGAGTTTCTGAAGGTGTATAAAATCACCAAATAGTAAGCAGAATGAATATTGAAACGCGTCATGGTACTGAAGAGATTAATGGCCAGTCTTCACTTTTTAAATCCCCCTCACGTGAGTTTCTGAAGCTGTATAAAATCAAAGAATACGCAGAATAGATGTGGAAACGCGTCATGGCATTTCTTTATTTTTTTATTTATATTTATACCATGTGGGCTTTTCACGGGAATTTCTGGGCTAAAGGAGATACTTTTTGGGGTACCTCCTATCTCAAAGCCCACCCGCTAGGAAACCGTTGCCCCGAGTGAGGAAGCCCAACCTACACTCGGACCATGGACAGGATTCGAACCCGTGCGCTTGGAGACCCCTCGGACCCCAAAGCATGCATGGTTCCACTGTACCACGGCGGCCCCCCATTGAAGAGATTAAAAAAAAAATTGTAGATAGCGAAAGTGATTTAGGAGCTAGCGAAAGTGATTTAGGAGCAACACTATTGACCAGTCTAAGCCTAACGCCCAGCCAACACAGCTCACTGTTCAGGAGTCGTAGAGAAACCCAACAAAATGAGTGAAAAAAAAAAGAAATTGACTTAATCGGTAGATCTTTTGAATATAAATCTAAAGATACGATCCTGGCGCTCTAAAACTCCCTTTGTGTTATACCAGTTACACACACACAGAGAGAGAGAGAGAGAGAGAGAGCAATAAAAAGGACGTTAAGCTAGAGCATTCCACCAAACTCTCTCACTCACTCACTCTCTCTCTCTCTCTCTCTCTCTCTCTCTCTCTCTCTCTCTCTCTCTCTCTCTCTCTCTCTCTCTCTCTCTCTCTCTCTCTCTCTCTCTCTCTCTCTCTCTCTCTCTCTCTCTCTCTCTCTCTCTCTCTCAATGTCTGTAATAATAATAATGAAAATGATAATGATAATAATGATAATAATAATAGTAATGGTAATAATAATAATAGTAATAATAGTATTGGTAATAATAATAATAATAGTAATGGTAATAATAATAACAGTAATAATAGAAATGATAACTAACGGTTTCTTAACACAAAAGGCAGCAGAGAGGCTGATACTATACATTGAAGGGACATATGTAAAAGCAAACAGCCCTAGAGTCCGTCACAACTCCAGCAGCGAGAGATTAAAATGACGTCTGATGCAGGACATTCAAAGCCTTGACATTATGAAGCCAAGAACAGTAACGTACAGTCTTTTGAAATTCTGTACTTAACTCTTTCACTGCGATACGTAACAACTAACAACACCAAAAGTCATGTGTGAAATCTTTCTAAGCATAAGAAAGAAGAGAAGAGGAGAGAATATATTTTGCGACTTCTAGCGAGTTTATAAATTCAATATAGCTGTAGATGAAGTGAAAATATCCAACATTGATCAACATCTCAAGGAAGGTGTACCAAATAGTTATTATGAAGCTGGGAAGAGTTATTACACGCAATCTTTTGGGAATTTGTGCTTAATCTCATCAGTACTGGGACGCATTTCTACCATGAGTTTTGAGTGTGATTGGGCGGTTTTATTGATTTTAGTAAGGGTATATGAAGGTCAGAAGATTAATGGCTAGAGTCTTCACCATTGCAGTCCCCTCATAAGTTTCTGAAGCTGTATAAGATCGCCAAATAATAAGCAGTGTGAATATGGAAACGCGTCATAGTACTGAAGTGGATAAGATGCAAATAAAAACGTGAATGTGTATGTAACAAAGATGATAAAGATTGAATAAATACGACAGCAGTGTGAATGGTGGTATTCCTGTAAGGGCGTTTGGTGGGAGGTGGTGTGGGGACAAGATTATTGTGGTTATTGTGGTGGTGGACTGCTCGTTGTGAAGGTGGTGTGGCGTCAGGGAAGTAGGAAGTGATGGTACCTTGGAGTGTTGAGTAATTTAGTTCCAGAAGGGAAAAAGGGAAAAGGTAATAGCTTAACATTAATAAAAGAAAATAGTAATAATAATAATAATAATAATAATAATAGCAATAATAATGACTCATGTTCCGTAACTGTTGGTGGTGGAGGGAGGGCTGACACTGCCCGCAGGTTCAGTAGGGTGAGTGCATCCTGATTGTTAGTGAAATTGGAGGAAAGGATTATATTGAAAGCTCTCTTCTGTATTTCCTCAAATCTTCGTGTGTGTGTGTGTGTGTGTTGTGTGTTTCTCGTATGGTCCTGGTAGAGAGAGAGAGAGAGAGAGACCACTGCGCTGCCCCTTTAACTGTCAAAATTGTATAGGAGAGAGAGAGAGAGAGAGAGAGAGAGAGAGAGAGAGAGAGAGAGAAAGGGGGGGATGGGGGATGAGGAAGGTTTAGAGGTGCGCGCAGGTGGTTGAGAGAAAGAGCAGAGGTGGCTGGGTGGCTGTGGCTGTCTGTGTCACGTGCGACCCTCAGTTTGTGCCGAGGTCTCGAGGGGGATGGTACTGCGTCGCCCACCTCCAGCTGCTCCTCGCCCTGGGCCCCCCGTCTGAAAACTTACCCCTTAGTCCCTACCCTCCCCTAGTGCCTGACGCCCCTACACCGCCCTTGTACCGTCATGTCTATATGGGCGTGGGCAGACGAACACACACACACACGCCCTCAAAACTCATACCTTTGCGCGAGTGTTTTCAGTAAAGCAACTTGGTAAAACACTGTGATACGGATTCTTGCGTTGCGTGGTGGCATCTGCAGTGTTGAACCAGAGCAAGTTGGAAGGATTAATGCAGCTTCTTGCCTAGTGGGCCTTGCCGGGTGAGTAATGGGGTAACTTGTGGTGGATTTGAGTTATGGGGTTAAGTAGGGGGAGGGCTGCTGGCTGTAGTTTGGGTCATAATGGCTTGCTCTGTGGTTAAGAGGGAGAGAGAGGGAGAGGGGAAGGTATTGGAAATGGTTATAAATGTTTTCCTGATGTCTTGTTTTCTTCTTTTTCCTTGTTATATTCATCTTCTTTCTTCACTTTTCTTCTTCTCTTCCTGTTTGTCGTTCTCTAGTGTGCTTCCTCCTCCTCTTCCTCTCCTCCTCCTTCTCTTGTGTTCAGTATCTCCTAATCCCTTCGTAATCTGTCTATCTGCCTTCCTGTCTGTCTGTCTGTCTGTCTGTCTGTCTCTCTACCACCTCGTGAATTAAATAAGTGAAAAAAAATTAGTGAATGGAGTAGTAGTAGTAGTAGTAGTAGTAGTAGCCCTTCGAAATTTCTAAAAGAAGCTTCACCACATCAGAATTCAGAGTTTCGGAGCTTCAAAAGGCGCGTTCATTGTTTCATTTGGTTGTTAAGTGTGTTTTGATGAATTGGCTTCGTTAACTGATGGTGTTGGTGAAGGTGATGAAAGGTGGTGCGTGTTTTTGTTGTTGTTTTGTTGTTGTTTTGTGTCCAAGCCTGTGTCTGTTATGAATGGCTGTGATTTTGTTGTCACTTTATTTGTATTCAATTATTTTTGCTGTTGTCTTCCCCTCTTCTTTTTACCGTGTGCTATTTGTAACTTTAAGCTTTCTCTCTCTCTCTCTCTCTCTCTCCTCTCACATTCCCCCTCTTCCTCTCCCACGTCCCTTTCAGTATCTTGTCTTCGTGGTATACAGCTGAACACAAGCGTCTTTTTACCGTGTGCTATTTGTAACTTTAAGCTTTCTCTCTCTCTCTCTCTCTCTCTCTCTCCCACATTCCCCATCTTCCTCTCCCACGTCCCTTTCAGTATCTTGTCTTCGTGGTATACAGCTGAACACAAGCGTCAATAAGAAGTCAATAAATGTGGACACTCGTTATGCATTCCTCGGCTCATATTTTGATAAGCTTTTTAGGTCACTTTTGTAGCGAGCGAGCGAGTGAGTGATGGAGTAATTGCTTTCCTCTAAGTAATTGAGTATTGGCAGGGGCGGAAAAGACCGGTAATTCCCACGCTAATTAAAGCCTAGGATCGAAAGGCAGCCGGGGTAATCGTGGGGAAAAAAAAAAGACTAACGTTGAAGAGTAAAAAGTAATTAGTTAAGGATTATTATGAAAGGGAAATAGTAGTAAAAGGGTTATTGTGTGTAAGGTTATTAAGATGAAGGATAATAATGGAAGGAAGGAGGAAAGGGAAAAAGGGGAAACTGATGGTGTGGGAAGAAATATAATGAATAGGAAAATGGATATAGACTATTAAGATGAATGATAATAATGGAAATGAAAGGAAAAGAAATGGGAAAGGTAATTAAGATGAAGGATAATAATGAAAGCAAAAAAAGAAAATGGGTAATTGGTGTAAAGGTCTAATTAAGATAACGATAATGATAAAAGAAAGGAAGGAATAGTAAAAAGGATGTGTGGAAAGAAACAATGAAAGAAAAAAAAGGAAAAAGAAAGGAAATTGACGTGTAGGCTTAATTAAGATGAACGACAATAATGAAGAAGGAAAAGAGGAAAAAGGAAATTGGTGAGTGGAAAGGGACATAATGAAAAAAGGGGGAAAAAATTGATATAGAAGCTTAAGATAACGAATGATGAATTATGAAAGGAAAAAAAAAGGAAAATTATATTGATTGATGTATATGTAATGAAAATAACTGACTATTTGTAACTAGTAACGTTTGAAAGGGGGGAAAAAAAATAGATGCATCGATTATAGATAAGTAATAAAAGAACCGCCACGAGGAATTAATTAGAAAAAAAAAATACAGAAAGTAAATAAAAAAAAAAGATACAAGTAATAGTAACACCACGAAGAATGAATTACAAAAAAAGATACAGAAAAATAAATAGATAAATAAATAACAAATAAATAATAGTAACGCTAGGAAGAATGAATAACGAAAAAGACAGAGATAATATGGTGAATAATGTCCGTAGAATGGCGCGAGAAATGGATGCAAATTGTGAACGAAATCATTACAAAACCAAATGGAAAATACAGAGACAAAATTATTACATACAAATGACGACAAATACTCAATAAATGTCATTAAAACCCAAATTAAAGAGAGAGAGAGAGAGAGAGAGTCGAGCTAGTAAGTGACGGATGAAATGACGCAACACCGATACTGTCACTGGAGAGAAGACGCAATTATCAACACCAACACCATCATCACCACCACCACCACCACCACCACCATCACCACCACCGCCACCATCATCATCATTTTTATTATTATCATCATCATCATCTACATCACCACCACTACTATCATCATTATTATTACCACCACCACCACCACCACCATCATTTTATCATTATCATCATCATCATCATCTATTACCATTACCACCACCACCATCATCATTTTTATCATTATCATCATCATCATCATCTATTACCATTACCACCACCATCATCATCATCATTATTCTAACCACCACCACCACCACCACCATAACCATCACACCACCACCACCACCATAACTATCACACCACCACAATCACCACTACCACCACCACCACCACCATAACTATCACACCACCACCACCATAACCATCACACCACCACCACCACCACCAATATAACAAAGAAAGATGCACTACAATAGATTACATAGAGGTGATGAATAAAGATAACTACATAACGACACCAATGAATGTAATTACCCAAGATAATCAGCGAGACAGACACAAGAGGAATGAATTACATATAAATAACAAATAATGACTAACTGATATTGGCGCGTAATAAGAGTCATTATCATAACAAAGGCAGACACAGAGAGAGAGAGAGAGAGAGACAGACAGACAGACAGACAGGCAGAAAGAGAGCGAGAGACAGAGAGAGAGAGACAGAGACAGAGAGAGCGACAGAGAGAGAGAGACAGAGAGAGAGAGAGAGAGAGCGACAGAGAGAAAGACAGAGAGAGAGAGAGAAAGAGAGAGCGACAGAGAGAAAGACAGAGAGAGAGAGAGAGAGAGAGCGAGAAAGACAGAGGGAGACAAAGAAAAAAAAAAACACACACACACACAGCACCCAACACACCCCATCATTCCTGAGCTAACATAAGCGGGAATAAAGATGCGTACCGAGGCAGTAACGCAATAATTATCACTGCTCGTAATGAAGACAGCCAGGACGGGTCTACAAGGCGCAGGCAGCACAGCATGTTGGCGATAACTTGACCTGAATCGCCCGGGGTGTCTCAAGTTTTCATTTCCCAGACACTAATGGTTGGGATGCGTGCTCCTAACTTGACTAACGAGACTTAATATCTTTGGCTGTTTTGACTTATCATTATTTTCAAAGTTATGATAGTAGACTGAGTGGGTGAAAATAAAAATTAATTAACCCCTTTCAGTACTGGGACACTTTTTATTTACCTTGAGATTTGTTTACCATTAGACCATTTTTATTGGTATTAGGAAGGGTCTATGGAGGTCAGAAGATTAATGGCCACAGTCTCCACTATTCTAATACTCCCACACGTGAGTTTCTGAAGCTGTATAAAATCATCAAATAGTAAGCAGAATGAATATGGAAAGGCGTTATGGTGCTGAAGGGGTAAATATCAGGTTTTTGTTTAAGAGAGAGAGAGAGAGAGGATAAGAAAATAAGAGCATTAGAGAAAAAGGAGAAAGAGAATAAGAGAAGAGAATGAGGGAGAGAGAATAAATGAAAAGGAAAGAGAGAGAAGAGAAAGAGAATAAGAGAAGAGAATAACAGAGAGAGAGAGAGAGAGTAATATGTTTGACTGACGTGGTTTAGTTCATTCAGCTGTTGTGAATTAGTATTATTTTGAATGTTATGATAGATTGAGTGGATATAAAGGGTTGAAAAATAAATGAGGTTAGTTTAATGTTGAAATACAGTAATACGTTTGACTTAAAGGGTTCAATTCCTCTTCCTTTTGTAATTTAATGATATTTTGAATGGTATGATAGATTGGCAGTATGTAGGGAGATGAATAACTAATGTAGGGTTAGTTTAGTGTATAGATGCAGGAATATTTTGCCTAAAAGTGTTTGAATCCTTTAGCTGTTTTGATTTAATGGTATTTTGAATGGTGTGATAGATTGGTTGGATATAAGTTAATGAGGTTAGTTTAATGTTAAGATTCAGGACTGTTTTTGACTGGTGGTGTTTAAATTCTACTGTTGTGTTTGTGACTTATTTCTATTTTTGCATCGGTGTGGCAGAGTGAGTGGATATGGGTGAAAAATTAATGGGTTATTTAATCTTTTGTGGGGAAATATGTTTGATTGACTGGGGTTTAAATCCTTCTGCTGTTTTGATCTATTAACACACATATCCTGGTAAAACGCTATGATTCTCTCTCTCTCTCTCTCTCTCTCTCTCTCTCTCTCTCTCTCTCTCTCTCTCTCTCTCTCTCTCTCTCTCTCTCTCTCTCTCTCTCTCTCTCTCTCTCTCTCTCTCTCTCTCTCTCTCTCACCATGACTATTCCAAACCTGACAGAGACAACTAGCAAGGTTTTTAAGACAGCTTCTCCTTTTAATATACTAGAAATCCTGCCAATCTATCACCAGAACCATAGAAACACCCTTAAAAACACGAGTATCTTCAACTGGAGCCCTTGGAAAGTAGTGATGGTGAGAGAGCAAGGCGTTTCAAAATGCAGGCCACACTCCCATCCTTATCAGTGCACAAACCTCAATCTACAGGCCCAGAAAAAGGAAACCCTGTGGAACTTGAAGACATTTTCGAAAGGGGCAGAAGTTTGAGGAGTATTTAAGATTGAGGACGAGAATTAGGGATATGCGTATGAAGATAGGGGCGAGATGACGGCTGGGTGTATTAGGGAAGACAAGCAAGGCTGTTGACAGGGCGTGGGTGTCCTGAAGAGGGGGATTAGTGAGGGAAGGAGGGGAGAGGGGGCAGGAGGGGAGTAATTAGAAGACATGGATGAGATGGAAGGGGAAAGTTAGTGCAAGATTGGATGTAGGTTCGACAGAGACACAGAGAGAGAGAGAGAGAGAGAGAGAGAGAATCAGTCAGAGCTTCACGGATTAAAGGAAGGCAATGGAAACCGTGGGTGGAATCAAAGAGAAGGAATGAGTAATATGCGACACACACACACACACACACACACGCACGCACTTTTAATTCTCGTCTCTCAAACCAGGTCACAGCTCCATACCTTCCCAGAATCCAAACCTGTAACCTTTAATCACTTTCAAAATCAATGATTCTATTTCTCCTTATTATTTCCGGAGCGTTTTATCTCCAGCAGCCAGCGATGACACATTTAGAGGTTCCAGACACGCTTAAAGGCTTCAATACTGGGACACATTTTTACCTTGAGATTTGCACTCGATTAGAACATTTTATTTACATTAGAAAGGCTCTATGTAGGTCAGATGATTAGTGGCCGGAGATTTTACTTTTTAATCCTCCACATGAGTTTCTGAAGCTGTATAAAATCACCAAATAGTAAGCAGAATGAGTATGGAAATGTGTCATGGTACTGAAGGGGTTAAAGGCTTCCATATTCTGACAGTTCTAAGCCTCCACAACATTCCAAGGGTTCTCAATAGTGGTAGGGATTTTTAGAGGTGATTTGATGGTTCCAGTGGCAGGTCGACATGGTTTTTGTATTACCAACGAGAAAAACTGTCTTGAGAATCTGGTTTGTCATTTTTGTGGCCTTGGAAAATGGTGGTGGTGAGTTAAATTTTCCAGAGAGAGAGAGAGAGAGAGAGAGAGAGAGAGAGAGAGAGAGAGAGATCCCCTGAGACTTGTAGCATCAAAAAATTAAAGTGAAGAAAAGAAGGATCAGGAGGAGGAAGAGGAGGAGAAGGAGCAGGAGGAGGAGGAGGAGGAGGTGGAAGAAGAAGAAAAAGAGGAGGTGGAGGAGGAAGAACACTAGAAACTAAATCAAATATATTTACATTTTCATTTACTGGGTTAGGAAAATTACATTAGTTCTTGTGTGTCCTTGTCTTTAACTTCTTCCCCTCTTTTTTCCTCTCTTCCCCTCTCCTTCCTGTACGTGTAAGTCAACAACACAAGTCGCAACACTGAAACAACACCTATTTCCTCCTCTCGGCGCCCTCAACACCATGTCGTCCTTGATTATGCTCGTTAAGGCACCAGAGAGAGAGAGAGAGGAGGAGGGCATGTTTCTCGTGTTTTCTTATCTGTTTCCTTCTCTCGTTATCACAGTTTCATCTCTCGTTAATCCCTTCAGTACCATGACGCGTTTTCATATCCATTCTGTTTACTATTTGGTGATTTATTACAGCTTCAGAAACTTATATGGGGGGATTAAAATTGTGAAGGCTGTGTCCATTAATCCATTAGTCTTCTGACCTCCATAGACCTTTCCTACTGTTTTCTTGTGTTTCCTTTCTTTATCGCCATTTTTCAGTTTTCCCTTCAAGTCACCATGTATGTATGTTTCCCTCTCATCTTTGCCACCATTATCTTCTCATTTTCCTTATCTTTTATTACCTCATCTCTCTATTTCCTTATTTCTTCCTTATCTTGCATTTTCACCATATTTTCTTTGTGTCTCCAAGTTAGTCTCCTTGTCTTTACCTCTCATTATTACCATCACTTGTTGTTATCTTATTTTCTTCCTTATTTTACAGTACTATCACCTCTTGTCACTATTCCCTTCCTTCTTCCTTATTTTTCTTTATTTAGTGCCCCCTACAAGTCACGGTGTCCTTCTCTTTCACCTGTCATTTTACTACAAGCTTTTCATATTTTCGTTCTTTTTTTCATTGTTTTAATCTTTCATCATCACCACCTCTCCTTAATGTCCTCCTGTCACTATTTCCTCTATTTCTTCCTTATCTTTCTTTAGTGCCCCCTACAAGTCACGGTGTCCTTGTCTTTATTTCTATCATTATCACAATCTTTTAATATTTCCTACTTCCATTATATTTCATCTCGTCTTTCATTATAACCTTTTCTTATAGTGTCCTCTTGAAGTCATGGCGTCCTTGTCTTTCACCTGTCATTACAACCCTCCCTTCCTCCTCCTCGTCGTCTTCCTCGTGTCCCCGATCGCAACCAGCAGTCACTCGTTTGCCTCAATTTTCCACAGTTACCGATCAAAAGAGAACGCTGATGGGCCGTCAGAAGCAGCTTGGGTTTGGCTCTGATGGGGTTATTTCTCACAGGCTCCCGCGGCCCTGATACCCCATGACACGTGTTGTATTTCCCGACTTCCTGCCTCTCTCTCACCCATCTGTCACCCTACACCACCACCACCACCAATATTGACGTGGTTAACCCCTTCAGTACCAGGACGCGTTTTCATATTCATTCTGGTGACTGTTTGGCGAGTTTAAACAGCTGCAGAAACATATGAAGGGAGTGGAATAGTAAGGACTGTGTGGATTCATCTTCTGACCTTCATCGACCCTTCCTAATACGAAATAAAATCATTAAATCATATCCAAAAATCAAGGTAAAAAAAAAAATTGCGTTTAGGGAGTAATGTTTAGTTCCCGTTTTCTTTGAGTTTGGCATCCCTTGTGCTCTTTAGTTGTGCTTGTAGGTCCTGTTTCTTTTCATTTGTCTCCCCTTGAGTGGTTTGATTTGGGTAAGTTTTGTTTTCAGTTCTTTATTTCATGTTTTTGGTCTCTTGTCTTCAGTTTTGTCAGGGAATGAAGGAAGGAAGGAAAAGAGGGAGGAGGGAATAAGGAAGGAAGGAAGGAATGTAAGAAACGAAGGGAGAAAGGTAGGAAGGTAGTGATTAGATGAGAAAAGAATGAAGGAAGGGAGGAAATAAGAAAGAAAGGAAGGAAGAAAATAAGTAATGAAAGAAAGGAAGAAAAAAAGGAGTAAGAAAGAAAGGGAGGAAGGAGAGAAGAAAGAAAAAGAAATGAAGGAAAGGAAAGAAGGAATGGATTAAGAGAGAGAGAGAGAGAGAGAGAGAGAGAGAGAGACTGGGGAAGGAAATAGAAAGAAAAGGAATTTGCAGGATGAGGAGAGAGAAAAGGAAGGGGAAGAGGAATAAGAGATTAAAGATAATGAATAGTAAGATGAGAAGAAGAAGGGAAGGAAGAAGAAGAAGAAGAAAAATAAGTGCGTAAGGAAATGTGTGTGTGTGTGTGTGTGTGTGTGTGTGTGTGTGTGTGTGTGTGTGTGTGTGTGTGTGTGTGTGTGCGCTTCAGGGTGGAGTGGCGGGCGAGGGTCACTCTGAATGGTTCTCTCGGGTAATCCTTGGCTATGAATATTTCAGTAAGGTAATTTAAACACAAGAGGCAGCGGCGTGTGTGTCTGAGTCTGCTGGCCCAACCTGTGACTTTAATTCCATGTTTTTCTGTGTCTCACCTCTTGCCTCTGCTGCTCAAAGACGGATTGGCTGCTTTTCTTGTTGTTTTTAATGATTTTGGTTTGATTTCTGCTTGTATTTCCATGTTGGAGGCGCGGAAAGAGGCGTGGAGGCGCGGAGAGAGGCTGGCCATCCACGAATGTTTTATGTCAGCATCCCGTGACTGACTGGCTGGCTGGCTGGATGGATGGCTGATTGACTGACGGACTAGCTGGCTGGCTGGCTGGCTGACTGACTGACTGACTGACTGACTGACTGACTGACTGACTGACTGATGGCTAACGGACTGACTAACCGGCTAGGTGGCTGGCTGGCTAACTGACTGACATGTGTGACGTATATACGTGACATTTGTGAAAAAAGGATTCTTAATGTTCGATCTTGTATTCCTTTGCCTTCAGACTTGTAGTTTCTGTAAAAATAAATGAATAACTCTCCCGTCATTTCACGCACCATTGTGAAGCAAAACAGCAGTGGGTGAATAATGCCTAATTCACGGCAGCTGCCAACATTTTATTCTGCGTGGGAAAATAAAAATGGTGATGTGGTAATATGGTGATTTGTTCATTGTCAAGGCAGGAGCCACGATAGTCGTCCACACACCACTTAACACCTGCAGGATTTTACCACCACCACCATTTTTTCCAAGTTTAAACTTTTGAACCTATTATTTCTGCCTTTATCCTGGCTATTGACGATAAGAACTTTACTAAAACAAAACTATATCATCACTACTCTGTCCAGCTCTCTAATGCAAGAGTTAACCAGTACTGTCAATCGTTCACCACTACTCTGTCCACCTCCCTAATGCAAGAGTTAACCAGTACCTTCAGTCCTTCACCACTACTCTGTCCACCTCCCTAATGCAAGAGTTAACCGGTACTCTCAATCCTTCACCACTATTCTGTCCAACTCTGCAATGCAAGAATTAACCAGTACTCTCAATCATTCACACTTTTTTGGTAAACTCTGGAACTCCCTGCCTGCTTCTGTATTTCCAACTTCCTATGACTTGACTTCACTTAAGAGGAGGTTTCAAAACATTTATCTCTTTTATTGGCTAACTCTCTCGGACCTGCAAGGGGACTGGCAGCTAAGTGGGCCTTTTTTTTCCGTTTTGTGTTACCTTGGCCAGCTTCTCCCCTAAAGAAAACCCACCTTATGTCTGAGGGGCGTCCTTACCTACCTTTGTGTCCCTTCTGTAGCACACAATAAACAACAACAACAACAACAACAACGTCAGAAGAGGGACTGGCAACTAAATGGGCTTTTTTTGGTTTTATGTTGACCTTGGCCAGCTTTCCCCACAAAAAATCTGCCTTATTTCTAAGAGGCTTCCTGACATACCCGTGTGTCCTGCCTATACCACACAATACTAAACAATAACAACAACAACAACAACGTCAGAATCTCACCTGACTGCGTATCATTTTGTATCACTCATTAGTTGAATAAATATGGGGTCAGTCGTGGTACAGTGGAACCATGCGTGTTTTGGTGTCCGAGAGGTGTCCATGTGCACGGGTTCGAATCCTGTCCACGGTCCGAGTGTAGGTTGGGCTTCCTCACTCGGGGCAACGATTTCCTAGCGGGTGGGCTTTGAGATAGGAGGTAACACAATAAAATATCTCCTTTAGCCCAGAAATAAAAAAAAAATCAAATAAAAGATAAAATAAAATTAGTTTCAAGCGGCGGCATTTGAGGAGCATTGACTGAGGAACCCCGTGTATCGAAGCTTCGAGACACTGATTCGAACGGTGTTGCGGCGAGGTTTGCTAACGATCACTCGCCACTGAACCAAAAACTTTCCCTTCACCATCAAAAAGTGGGAAGGGGAGGAAGAAAAGGGAAGGGAAAGGAAGCGAACCAGGTAAGTAATCTCCAAAAGACTTCAAACGTGTACCTGGTGTATTAAGACGGTTTTAATTAGGCAGGTGTAGTGGCGGGGCAGGGCAGGGCTGGGAGGGACTGGGAGGGCAGGGGCAGGACAGGGAGGTGTGATACGATTCGCTTGTAATTTACCTGGCTACGGCTCACCTGTTTCGAATCTTAATTGAAACGTGTATTTTTTTTTTCTCTCTCTCTTTTTTGTTGGTACTTTTATTTTTTCGTAGCTTTTTATTGTTTTTCTTTTGGGTTATAATTACTTTCAAACCTCGACGGTACGTGAGAGAGAGAGAGAGAGAGAGAGAGAGAGAGAGAGAGAGAGAGAGAGTTGAGGTATGTGGTGTTGAGATTCTGTAGTTGTGTTGTGTTGTGGGGCTGTCTCAAGGGGTTCGTGTGTGTGTGTGTGTGTGTGTGTGTGTGTGTGTGTGTAATGCACGAGGAAAGTTCAGTGTTGGTGCAGGTGGTCTTGTATTCCTTGAGGTGCAATCCAGGAGGGTTTGTTGGCTGGGTGTTTGTTTGCCTCAGACTTCATGGTGGGGGAGTGGACAGACTTGGCAGCAGCTCTCCCAAGTCACCACCACCACCACCACCACCCACCACCATCACCCAACCAACCAACCAGTCAGTCAGTCAGTCAGTCAGTCAGTCAGTCGCAACTTTTGTTTTGATTTAGTTTTCTTTTAATTTTGAGTCAAGCTAGAAAAAAAATCACTGTGGTAGGTGGTGGTGGTGGTGGTGGTGGTGGTGGTGGAAGGGGAGTAGGAGGCAGGGGAGGGGATGGGGTGGACTAGTGAGGGGCAATTAGTGAACGAGTATGATTGAAAATAATTTTTATACTCCGCGCAGTGGCATTGGTATTTCCATATTTCATGATAATTGGAACTGACGAATTGTTTGTCCAGGAAAAAGTTTCTCGTAAATTTCAATCACATTTTGTAAACCGATAACGCTTCATTTCAGCCACGTTAGGTACCAGAGAGAGAGAGAGAGAGAGAGAAAGGACAGGGACAGAGACAGAGACAAATACACACACACACACACACACACACACACACACACACACACACACACACACACACACACACACACACACACACACACACACACACACACACACTCATACGTACAGAGAAAGAGACAAACAGACAGACAGACAGACAGACCCCGAAACAAACAAACATAGAGAAGCAGAGACAGACACAGACACAGAGAAACAGCAACACACACACGTATAGAGAGAGACACTAACAAAAAAACAAATATTTACAGCCCTTTGTACATACCAGCGTGAATTTCACCTCCCCGCAGCCTCGCCCAGTGTGTGCAGCGAGGAGGCGAGGAGAGAGGCTGGAGTGAGGCACGCGAGACTTTCAAACAGACCAATCCCTCTTTGACACCTGCCCTTCCCTCCCACCTTCCCTCCCTCTCTCCTTCCCTCCGCTGCGCCTTGTCCTGTCACACTCTAACCTCCGCCGCTCGATGGGAGGAGGAAGA
>NC_059263.1:4020000-4022500 GCF_017591435.1 Portunus trituberculatus | reverse complement strand
TTAATGTGAAGGATAAATGTGAAGGATAAATGTGAAGGACAGGTGAAGGATAAAGGTGAAGAAGAGGTGAGAAGGAAGAGAAGAAGAGTGTAAAAGAGAGAGAGAGAGAGAGAGAGAGAGAGAGAGAGAGAGAGAGAGAGAGAAAGCATAACAACCCGGAAAGAAATGTTTAGTCACAAGGAAAGAGAGAAAAAACTTGAAATGACGCCAACAAAACACAAAACTCTCTCTCTCTCTCTCTCTCTCTCTCTCTCTCTCTCTCTCTCTCTCTCTCTCTCCAGAAGGTTCAGTGGCAAGATTTATTCCTTTTTTCCTCTTTCGCAACGGAGATACATTAGCGTGACACGGAGGAAGGAAGGAAGGAAGGAAGGAAGCACAGAAGCAAAGTTAAGGGCGTATAAGGAAGTGAATGATGAAAAACAGTGAATGAATTAAATAGTGAAAAGAAATGTCAATTATATAATACAAGTTTTCCTGTCTTTTATTTAATCATTTGTTTTTTTGTGGTGTTTTGGTGGCGGAGTAAATGATGAATAAGAGTGATTGATAGAGAATAAGAGTATCTAATTGCTTTTAACCCTTTCATTGACGTGTTTCCTTATTCATTCTGGTTACTATTTGGTGATTTTATACACCTTCAGAAACTTCAGAAACAGTGAAGACTCTGGCCATAAATCTTCTGACCTCCATACACACTTCTTAATGTAAATAGAATCGTTTAATCACATCCAAAACTCAAGGTAGAAATGTGTCCCAGTACTGAAGAGGTTGATAAATGTCTGGTGCGTCCCAGTACGGAAGGGTTTAAGTGGAATAAATGTCCTTGGTACTCATTTCCTTCTTTCAATATAGTTCGTCTGTGTTTATGTGACCTTCAAATCGCTCACCTAAGTAATTGTTGGACAGTGAAAGGAAAGATTAGTTAAGTATTACGTGTTTTTCTCTTCTTTTTCTTTTCTTTTTTCTTCTTTTTCTCTTTTTTTTTTTGTGTGTAACTGTGGCAGTGAATCTTTAATGAATTTGTAGTGGTTGTTTTTGTTTTTGTTGTTGTGGTGGTGGTGGTGGTGGTGGTAGTGGTGGTGGTTCTTGTTGTTGTGGTTGTTGTTGTTTGTATTGTTGTTGTTGTGGTAGTGGTGGTGGTGCTGGTGGTTGTGCTTGTTCTTGTTCTTGTTGTGGTCGTAGAATTGTTGTTATTTCCTTACTTTCTGTTATTATCCTTGTCTTCTTTATCTATTTCATTTACTAAGTGCATTTCTTCCTTATCACATTCATCAGTTGCAGTATCATCATCATCATCATCATTATCACTATCATTATCATCATTTTATCACATTCACTTTTTTTTCCCAAGATCAGAAGATGTTTTCCATGTTTTCCATTTAACAAGTATCGGAGTTGAATTGAACGCGCAGTAAGGTTTAATATCAAACTTCCCCCCTTATCCCGCTCACCCCCTCATCCCCCACACCCAGAACACCCAGGGGGAAAAAAAAATAGATGAAGAAAATGTAATATCGAAACGGTTGAAAAATGGGGAATGATATTAGAGCGTTTGCTAGGAGAGAGAAAAAGGAAGAAAAAAAAAGCAATATATGATGAAAGAAAAATACGTGAGAGAGAGAGAGAGAGAGAGAGAGAGAGAGAGAGAGAGAGAGAGAGAGTTATTGTAATCCTCAAGACTGTCCTTCATTCATCCATCACCACACCCACGTCATCCATCTACTAATTGGTTTTGTCATTTTTTTTTTTTATTAGCACGACTAAGGTTGTTTCTTTACTTATTTTTGTATTCAATCTAAGACTTTGAAAAATACATAGATACACTAAAGTTTAATATCCAGTGAAATCTCTAACAAATATTTCATCATGTTTTTCTTTCTTTCCTTCCTTCCTTCCTTCCTTCCTTATTTCCTTCTTTCCTGCTTTCCTTGCTTCCTTCCTCTCTCCCTTCCTCCTTCCCTCCCTTTCTCCCTCTATCCTTCCTTCCTGCCTTCCTTCCTTCTTTCCTTACGTTCTTTTTTTTCTATCTCTCTTCCTTCCTTCCTTCCTTCCTCCCGTTCCTTTCTTCCTTTCTTTCTCATTTAGTTGTTCATTCATGTTGTAACGATCCAAGCCATATGAAGCCCTCTATGAAGCATTGTTAACCCCACCACGATTCACATTTGTACTGCGCGCGTGTGAGTTGTGTGTAGGACGCTAGATGGCAGGTCGGTCTATCCCTGCGGAGGATGAACACGGGCACGCTAGCCATTATCATCGACCTTGGCCTCTCTAGCAGCGACATGTTTAGAGGCCTTCAACTGAGCCTAAGTCACCCCTCTTGTCAGGTACTGTGGTAAAGCAACAACTGTGCATACTTAGGAAGAGTCTGTATGAATCTGGGCCCATGATACCCTAGTGAAGTGTGTTAAAAAAGGGTGACATCTGTTGGGTTTTAGAAGGAAGCACGGGACACCACGCAATGCCTATGGTCTACGTGTTAACCCCTTCAGTACCGTGA
>NC_059263.1:3985000-4007500 GCF_017591435.1 Portunus trituberculatus | reverse complement strand
GGAGGGGAGCAGAGGAGAGGGCAGGGTAAGGAGAGAACAGGGGAGGGAGAGGAAAGGGCAAGGAGAGGACAGGGGAGGGAGAGGAAAGGGCAAGGAAGGGCAGGGGAGGGCAGGAGAGTGAAGCAGGGAATGGTGAATGAATATTTTGTCGACGTGTTTTGTTGACATTCTTTTATCAGACAGACAGACAGACAGACAGACAGACAGACAGGAAATACGTGACGGTTAGAGGCGGAAAGACACAGACAAACAGAGGTGTAGAAACAGATCGCCAATAAAGCAGGTAGAGAAACAGAGGCAAGACCAACACACACACACACACACACACACACACACACACACACACACACACACACACACACACACACACACACACACGAGAAGAGAAATATATATAAAACAAATATGAAGAAATCCCGGGAAAAATAATGGATGTTCGCATTTTTATGAATTAACAGGTGAAAATAATTAGATTTTTACCTGAGCCATGTGAAGCAGGAGACTTTCAAGCTGGCGCGGGGAAAAAGATAAAAAAAAAAAAAAAAAAGACAACAGGAATTTTAACTCTGGTGGAGAAAGAGCAGATTGAAAAATTGATAAATAGATAAAAGAAATAGATAAAGGACAACAGGAATTTTTAACTCTGGTGGCGAAAAAGAAATAAAGAATAGATTGAAAAATTACATAAAAGTAGATTAAAAAAAAGAAAACTACAAATAGATAGAAAAAAAAAGTACAACAGGAATTTTAACTCTGGTGGGGAAAAGAGAGAAAAAAAATAGATTAAAAAGAAATTAGATAAAAATAGATGAAAAATAGAAAAAAGATGAAAAATTGATTAAAAAATGCTAAAAAAAAACAGGACAACAGGATCTTTTTACTCTGGTGGGAAAGAAAGAAATAGAAAAAATAGAAAAAAAAGATAGATAAAAAGAGGACAAGAGGAGTTTTAACTTTGGAAAAATAGATAAAAAAAAAAATGGATGTGATGGCCTGATCTTTTCCCGCTGGCTGGAAAGTGAAGGGAAAAAAAAAACTGGAAGACAGGAGGAAAAGTTACGAGACGAGAAAGGTTGCTAGTTAATGAGGAAATATTATGGAAACTTCCCCCTCCTTTTTTTCCCCCTCCTCCTCGTTTTTTCCCCCTCCTTCTCCTCCTCCCCTTCTTGGTCTTATTGAGGGGAATAATTGTTAAAGTTTGTCACACAAGATCACTTTCCTTTTTTTTCCATTTTAACCTCGCCACATTGTTAGCTCTGCCTCCCCTCCCCCCTCCCCCAACCTCTCTCTCTCTCTCTCTCTCTCTGTGTGTGTGTGTGTATGTGAGTGCGTGCGTGCGTCAACCAACCTGTCAAATACGTCTTTCAAATATTCACATCCTCTGAATAAGTAACACCTTCAATTAACAGTCTCTTTCAAAAAATGTGCTAAAAAAATACGCTGACCTTTATTCCTTCCTGTTGCTGCTTTGTTTACATATGGATGGGAGAAGGGTGGTGGTGGTGGTGGTGGTGGTAGCGGGGTGAGGGGAAATGTTGGATTAGGTAGAGTGAGCAGTAAGGGAGAGAGAGAGAGAGAGAGAGAGGGGGGGTGTGTGAGAGGGGTGGAGGGAGTGATTTTTTTTTTGTTTTCAGTCTTCCTTCATCCCTTTTCCCCTCTTTCTCTCTTTCCCTCTTCCCTCACCTATTTCTCTTACTCCCCTCACGCCTCCCTCTGCCTCTCATTCCTTCCCTTTACCCTCCTCTCTCTCTTATTCTCTCACTTTTCCCCTCTTTTCTTCTTTTCCTCTCCCCTCACCTATTTTTCTTACCTCATCCCTCTCCTCTCCCCCTCACTCCTTCCTTCTTCTCTCATCTCACTTCTCTTTCCCTCTTCCCTTTTGCTCTCCCCTCACCTGTTCTCCCTCTCACCCCGTCCCTCTCCTCTCACCTATTCCCTCTCCAATCCCTCTCCTTTCACTGTTTCCCCTCACCCTCTCTTCTTCCCCTCTTCTCCCAGTCTTTGCCCTCATTCCCTTAGAGCTTGGCAGGTGATGGTAGAGGGAGGAGGAGGAGGAGGAGGAGGAGGAGGAGGAGGAGGAGGAGGAGGAGGAGGAGGAGGAGGAGGAGGAGGAGGAGGAAGACCATTTCGAGAGTTCAATTTTCGCCCAATTTCTTCAGAACCTTTTCAATTTTTTTTTTTTTTTTTTTTTTTTCTTTTTAAGGGAGATTTTTTTCCCATTTTCTATGGCCACAAACTTTCCCCTCTGGTCAATTTTTTTTTTTTTTTTTCATCAGGCGTAGCTTTACCTGAAGGTGGCGCTGGAGGGGTGTGTTGGATCTTGGCGCAGCATTTAGTTCATTCAGTAATTTACCTTTTAGTCTCCTCGTCCTCCTTTTCTCTTCTCTTCTCTTCTCTTCTCTTCTCTTCTCTTCTCTTCTCCTCCTCCTCTTCCTCTTCCTCTTCCTCTTCCTCTTCCTTCCTCCTCCTCCTCCTCCTCCTCCTCCTCCTCTTCTGGTTTCCCACTAGGACCAAATTCTGCAACTCCTCACCACTTCAGTTACTTTGAAAAGGCTCTAGTTAAAGTGACACGGACTTTTAAGGGTGCTTCTTAATGACTAATGGCAGATTTCAAGACATTTATCCCTGTTTTTGGCTTACTCTTAGACCTGCAAGGGGATTGGCAACTAAGTGGACTCTTTTTTCTTCGTTTCTTCCCCTTGGCCAGTTTTCCCCTCTTATATAAAAAGATTAACAAGATATCTAAATTACTGACAGGAGAAACAATTTTGAAAACGCGACTAATTACTTGATTTTGGGATTTATTGTGGTACAGTTGAACCATGTGTGCTTTGGGATCCGAGAGGTCTCCAAGCGCATGGGTTCGAATCCTGTCCACGGTCCGAGTGTAGGTTGGGCTTCCTCACTCGGGGCAACGGTTTCCTAGCGCGTGGGCTTTGAGATAGGAGGTAACACAAAAAGTATCTTCTTTAGCCCAGAAATTCCCGTGAAAAGCCCACATGGTATAAATAAGAACAATATATATATCTACATTACTGACTGGAGATAATGATTTTTGTGGCCCTGGAAAGCAAATACAGTGAAATTGCTTATTTTTTTGTATTTTTTTACGGCTCCAGTGACATTAACAAGATATCTACAATTTCTACATTACTGACTGGAGAAAAACTGTCCAATGAATTCGACTAATAATCTGTGACCTTGGAAAGCAGACATTTACTTATTTTTAAGTGTTTTATGCCTCCAGTGACAGATTAACAAGACATCTGCATCACTGACAGGAGAAAAACAGTATAGAGAACTTGGCTAATCCTCTCTGTGGCCTTGGAAAATATAGCAGCAGTGAGAGAGCAGAGCGTTTTTGAATACCGGCCTTCGATGGCATCCGGGAAAACTGACAATTCTTTACTGAAGGTTCATGATTGAGATGGAAGTGGTCAGGGACGAGGGAAACTTTTGAGCGAGAGGAAAATTACTTGTGATGTGTTGCCAAGCTGCTGGGGACGTGGTGGTGGTGGTGGTGGTAGGGAAGTGTATGTATGAATAGTGGTTTGTGAGTGTGGTGGTGTATTTGTGGTGTTCTGCTGTTGGTAGGGTAAAGTTTAGGAGTTGTAGTGGTGGTGGTGGTGGTGGTGGTGGTGGTGATAGTGGTGAATGAAAGAAAATAAAGTTGATTTACATTAATATTTACATAATATACGTGCGTAATATCATGCCCCCCCCAAACACACACACACACACACACACACACACACACACACACACACACACACACACACACGGGGAATCAGGGCAATGAATCATCTTAACTGTGTATATGTAAAGTTTTTAAAGTTTGTTATGAAAGTTTGTGTCTTAGTCATTTTTATCACTTTTCCTTCTCTTCCTTTTTATTCACTCATTCTTTTGTTTTTGTGTCTTTTTGTTTATTCTTTTTTTCAAGTTGGTGAGGTGAACATTTGGATTTTTTACACTTATTGTACTTTTTATTTTTATTTTTTCTCTCCCTTCCTACCACCACCACCACCACCACCACCACCACCACTACCACTATCACTACCAACACTGCCAACACTGCCAACAACAACAACAAAAATAGAAACAACAACAAAACCCACTACTTTTTTATCTGTTTTACCCTCCCACCACCACCACCACCACCACCACCACCACCAACACCACCACCATCAACAACAAAACCTACTGTACTTTTCATTTATATTTTTTTCCCTCGTACCACCACCACCACCACCAACAACACAACAACAACAACAACAGACACAGCAAGCCTAATGTAATCTACCCTTTAATACCCTCCAATCTAAGCCCATTCCCTTAAGCCTTACAGCAGGATGGCCACTCAAAGGCCCACATTGAGAAACGCTTCGCTCTCTCTCCACGACTATTTTCCAAGGCCACAGGGATGATTAGCGAGGTTTTCAAGAGTGTTTCTCCAGTTAATAATGTAGAAATTTTGTCACTCTGCCTTTAGAACAGTAAAAACACCTTAAAAAACGCTCTTCTCGCTCTCCACGACTATTTTCCAAGGCCACAGGGATGATTAGCGAGGTTTTCAAGAGTGTTTCTCCAGTTAATAATGTAGAAATTTTGTCACTCTGCCTTTAGAACAGTAAAAACACCTTAAAAAACGCTCTTCTCGCTCTCCACGACTATTTTCCAAGGTCACAGGGATGATTAGCGAGGTTTTCAAGAGTGTTTCTCCAGTTAATAATGTAGAAATCTTGTCACTCTGCCTCTAGAACCGTAAAAACACCTTAAAAAACTCGTATCAATTTAAATAAAGCCTTTTGAAATAGTGGAGGTGATGCGCAAAAGTGCCTAAGAGTCCCACCTAGCTTCCTCCCCCACACACACACTTCAAAGGCTCCCCGTGACTTGAGAGTAACGCGGAGTCCATATGACCAAAGCCCGCCTCTGTCCACCATCACCACGATCCTGCCTCGCAAATCACTCTTAATGGAGAAGAGATCTACACGGCCCCTGGAGATGAATACTTAAGGGGGTGTGACTCTCTCTCTCTCTCTCTCTCTCTCTCTCTCTCTCTCTCTCTCTCTCTTCTCTCTTCTTTCTTCTTTAAATTCTTTCGTCTTCTTATCCTCTCTTTCTCTCCCTCTTTCTTTCTTTTCTTTTCTCTAGTTTCTCTCTCTCTCTCTCTCTCTCTCTCTCTCTCTCTCTCTCTCTCTCTCTCTCTCTCTCTCTCTCTCTCTCAAGTCAAGGCTATTTCTCCTCTTAATAACGGAGAAATCATGTTAATCTCTCTCTAGGACCATAAAAACGCCCTTAAAAACCCGCGTCACTTCATTTTCAGTCAGTAATGGAGAAATCACTTCTTTCTTCTATCATTTTTCATTTTTTTTCGTTTATGACATTCTTCCTTTTTTCTTCTCTTTTTTTCATTTTCTTTTAATTTGTTCATTATATTCTTTCTTTCCTTTCTCTCTGATTTCTTTTATTACCTGTCTCACCCCATTTCTCTCGTTCTCTCTCTCTCTCTCTCTCTCTCTCTCTCTCTCTCTCTCTCTCTCTCTCTCTCTCTCTCTCTCTCTCTCTCTCTCTCTCTCTCTCTCTCTCTCTCTCTCTCTCTCTCTCTCTCTCTCTCTCTCTCTCTCTCTCTCTCTCTCTCTCTTCTCTTCACTTCTTAACTTTCGTCTCCTTACTCTCTCTCTCTAACCTCTCTCTCTCGCTCTTACTGTCTCCTCTTCTCTCTCTCGTTCTATCTCTTCTCTCTAATGATTCTCCCCTTACCGTCTCTCTCTGTCTTCCCTCAGGCTCCATCAGCAACATTGATGACGGGGAGTACAAGTGTCGTGATGGGTCTTCTCCTGAGGTACACTACAAGGTTATCTCCGGAGTGGTGGGCGCCGCTTCCTCCGTCACCTCCATACAAGTGGCTAACCTCCTCCGCCTCTTCAGGATTCCACAGGTAAGGAGTAGGGTGGAGTGGACTGGAGGAAATTCTGTTTGTTTTTAGGGTTCTGGATTGCAGGAGGTGGTGGTGGAGGAAAGTGGAGGAAATAATTGTGGGAAGGAAGTGGAGGGAGTGGGGAAAAAAGTGGTGGTCTTGTTTTTAGGGTTGTATAAGTGAGGAGTGGAGGAAAGTGGAGGTAAAAAAAATGGTGTTTGTCTTCAGGGTTCTACAAGGGAGGAATGAAGTAGGAGGAGGTGGAGGAAGTAGAGAAAAATAGTGTCTCTGCAGGTTTTCATAAGTGATAAGGAGTGGAGTAAAGTGGAGGAGGAGGAGGAAGTAGTGGAGGGAAAAAATAGTCTCTCTCCAGGATTCCATATGTGAGAGGGAATGGAAAGTGGAAGGAAGTGGAGGAAAAAAACGTCTCTCCATGTTTCCACAGTTAAGAAGAGTGAAGTGGCAGGAAGTGAAGAGAAAAATAATCTCTCTTCAGGATTCATATGTGAGAGGGAATGAAGTGGAAGGAAGTGGAGCAAGTGGAGGGGAAAGAAATAGTGTCTCCAAGGATACACAAACAAGGAGTGGAGTGGAGGAGGTGGAGGAAATGAGGGAGGGAAAAGAAATGGTGTGGAATGGATAGAGTCAGCAGAAAATGAGGAAGAGAGAAGGAAAAGTGTAAGAAAATAAAGATAAATGGATAGATAGGTAGTGGAAGTGGAGGTGGAGGTGGAGGTGGAGGTGGATAGACTAAGAGGAAAGAAAGAAGAGAAAAAATATGAAACAAAAGGAAAAAGTGTATATATGAAAAGTAAATGGATAGGAAAGGAAAAGAAAGGAAAGGAAGGTGGAAGTGAAGTGGATAGGATAAAGATAGGAAAGAAAGGAGAACAAAAAAGGAATAGGGTGAAAAATTGATGAAAAGGATAACAGACAAAAACGTTAAAAGAGAAAAGAAAAAAGGGAAAAGTAGAAAAGAAGCAAAGAATAATGATGAATAAAACTGAGGGAAGATATAACGAATTCTTGGCGAGTTGAGACTGAAAGAAAGTTAATGAGAGAGAGAGAGAGAGAGAGAGAGAGAGAGAGAGAGAGAGAGAGAGAGAGAGGATCAAAGAAAAGAAGAATAGACTAGCTTTCACCTCTCTCTCTCTCTCTCTCTCTCTCTCTCTCTCTCTCTCTCTCTCTCTCTCTCTCTCTCTCATCGCCATGCACAAAAACTCTCCCCAAAATGTCGACAGAATATATTCATGGAAGCAGTGAGATCTTGGGTTCCTGGCTCCTCCTCCTCCTCCTCCTCTTCCTCCTCCTCCTCCTACTCAGAAATTTCTCCATCCGCACTTTGGTTCCTCTGTTTCCTCTCTTTTTCTTTTCCTCTTTCTCTTTTTCCCTCTTTTCTTTTATATATTTGCAGTATTTACATTTTTCTCTCTGGATTTTTCTTTTCTCTTTTTTTCTTTTGCTTTCTTGTGTGTTGTCTTCTCTCTCTCTCTCTCTCTCTCTCTCTCTCTCTCTCTCTCTCTCTCTCTCTCTCTCTCTCTCTCTCTCTCTCTCTCTCTCTCGACTTTTCTTTTATTTTCCTTCTTTTCCTTTTTTTTGTTTGTTTTCTTTCCTTTTCGTCTATATCTTATTTTTTCTTCTCTTTTGTGTCTCGTTTCTTTTTAGTCTTTCTCTCTCTCTCTCTATCTCTTTTTCTCTCTTTTTCTCTCTTTTCTTGTTTCCTGTCTAGTCTTTCTCTTATTCTTATCTCTTTCTCTCTGTCTCCTTTTCTCTCTATCTCTCTGTTTTTCTTTTTCTCTTTTTTTTCTTTTTTTTTTTTTCTTTTTTTCTTGTGTTTCTCTCTGTCTCTGTCTCTACCACGTCTTTCCTCAATGTGTTTTTAGTCGCATTTCTCTATCAACTCTCTTTCTTTTTCTCTTTCTAGCTTCTCTCTCTCTCTCTCTCTCTCTCTCTCTCTCTCTTTTTTTTTTTTTTTATTTAAACATAATTTATACAGAAGAACATGTACCCAAAGGCGCACTGTCGTGTGCTACCTATTCTAAGGGTACTACAATCTATTTCTCTACAATATTTACAAGACTTAAAATAGATAATATACAAGATGGTCAGCATGTAAATGGAGCACTGTTCTTTTCACTTCACTAGCACTATTCACGCACTGCACTACACTGAGTGTCACGTCACAAAGAGTGTCAGAGGAGTTGGCAGTGTCTGTCTCCACTTATGTGCCATCAGTTTGACACTGTGTGTGTTCATCTCCTGGACGTGAGGCACCGCGGCCGTGAACAAGTTCCACATCCTGGAGACGCGTCCTGCGAAGGTGCGTTGATGCTGACACCCGTGGGATCGCGGCACCTCTACGGCGTCACCACCATTGAGCACCGTTCTCGTGCTCCGTGCGGTGACTCTCAGAGGATGACGCAGCCCTGCCAGATGTGGCACTCTTTGCACCTGTGCCTTATGGAACACTACGATTGCCGCCACATCTCTGCGGTGTTCCAGTGAATCAAGGGGACGCTCAGGCTCTGGGTGAGGTGGTATTGCAGCATCTACTAGCCGTATGGCGCGGCGTTGGATGCTGTCCAGTCTCCTTCTGTGTGTGGCGGCACAGGACATCCAGGAGAGCTGCGTACTCAAGGTGGGGCCGCACCTGTGCCTTGTACAGCAGCAGTCTCCCCTTCCTGTCGAGGAAACTGGCGATCCTTCTGAGAGCGGAGATCCTGTGAGAGGCTTTCTTGGCAATGGATTTGACATGGCTGTCAAACCTCAGCCCTCGATCCACCTCCACTCCAAGTATCTTGACGTCATCTTGGAGTGGGAGAGCAGCAGCGCCAAAGACAACTTTCCTGCCATTGCTGCCATGGCGGCTGGGGACCGAGAGACAACCATTGCCTGTGTCTTCTCCGGCGCGAATGTCACTTGCCAGCGAGCACCTCACTCGTAGCTGCTGATTGATGGCCTCAGCAGCCCGCCCACTGTCCTGGCGTGGATAGGTATAGGAGAGGGTGCAGTCATCAGCATAGGCCTTGACTCCTGGCAGTAGCTGGAGAAGATCATCCACGTAGATATTCCACAGGAGTGGGCCAAGAATTGAACCCTGTGGCACTGATGCCTCCACAGGCAGGGACTCAGATGTTTGCCCGTTGACAACCACCTTGAGGCTTCTGTCCTGCAGGTAATTTCCCAGGAGTCGTAGCAAGCCACCCTGGATGCCTTTAGCACGAAGCTTTTCCAGTAATCCGTTGTGCCATACTTTATCAAAAGCTCCAGCTATGTCCAAAGCAACCACTATAGTGTCCTTGCCGTCGTCGAGGGCGTCCTGCCACTGCCTGGTGAGAAGCATCATTAGGTCGGAGGTTGACCTTCCAGGTCTGAACCCAAACTGTTGGTCTGAGAGGAGGGCATTGTCCTTGAGATGGCTACACACCACCTCTGCCACGACCCTCTCAAACACTTTACCCACCACTGACAACAGGGATATGGGTCTGTAGTTTTTGGGTCCGTCCTGGAGCTTTTTGTGTGCAGGAACTACTCGAGCCTCCTTCCACACTGAAGGCCAGACGTTTTCCCGTACACAAGTTGTGAACTTGGGTGAGAGGGGCAGCCAGTTCCTGGGAGCATCGCTTCAGCAGGTGCGGGCTGATGTCATCAGGGCCGGTAGCTTTCTGTGTGTCCAGCCCCGCAATAATCGCTTCACCTGCTGATGCGTCACCTCCACCATGGTGACAGTCTTCTCACATTGCTGGACCAGCTGAGGCGGTGGCTGCTGTGGATTCCCCACCTTCATTTTCCAGCAAACAAGGAAGCCAGCAACTGTGCCCTCTCCTTACTGCTGGTGGCGACAGTACCGTCCTGCTTGCTGAGGGAGGGATGGATTCTTGGTGGCCAGTTCCTGTTTGTCCTTAACAAGGGACCACCAAGTTTTGTTTCCTACGCCAGTGCCACACAGTTTGGCTGATCCGTCGGTCTGGTGGTGTATTCCTGTGTGGGACGTGGCGTCTCTGGAGGGCGAGAAGGTGAGAGGTGAGTGCAAGTGCTCTCTCTCTCTCTCTCTCTCTCTCTCTCTCTCTCTAGTACGATTTTGTATTGTGACATCTTTCCCTCCCTTTCCTCCTTCCCTTCATACCTTCATTCTCCCCCTCACCCCCTCAACTCTCACCCTCCCTCACTCACTCATCCCTCATCCCTCACCCCTCATCCCTCACCCGCCCCCCTCCCCCAACTGCAGCTTCAGTAGATGGATGGCGGTTCTTGGTCGCGTCAAAATGCCATCTGATATTCACCCACTCGATCTGAAAACTGTCATTGCCAAAACCTCACCCTCTCTCTCTCTCTCTCTCTCTCTCTCTCTCTCTCTCTCTCTCTCTCCCTTTCCTTATTTTTCTGCTTCCTTTTCTCCTTTCCTTATCATTCCCTGCTTCATATTCCTTCCCTTCTCTGTCCATTCCATCCATCCTCCCTCCGCTGTTCCCTTCTCTTCCTCCCTTCCTTCCTCTCTCCTTCCCCTTCCCTCCTCTCTCCCTCCCTTTCCCTCCTCTCTCCCTCCTCTCTCCCTCCCCATCCCATTAGAGCGAGGAAGAGAAATATTTGCAGGTTTGAATCTCCCTTTGAAAATCTCCCTGTAGACTCCCACACTCCATCGCTAACAACCTGATTATTGAACCCAAGGCAGAAAAATATAGTGAAGAGGAGGCGCGGGGGTCTTTTAACGTGTGTGTGTGTGTGTGTGTGTGTGTGTGTGTTATGATGGTGGTGGTGATAATGATGGTGATGCAGGAGAAAAAGCAAAGTAGATGAGGAGGAGGAAGAATAAGATGAGGAGGAGGAGGAGGAGGAGAAGAAGTGTGTGTGTGTGTGTGTGTGTGTGTGTGTGTGTGTGTGTGTGTGATGCAGAAGGGAAAGTAGATAAGGAGGATGAATAAGATACAACAGAAGGGGAGATGAAGGAAGAGGAAGAGGAGGAGGAGAAGTAATAATATGTGAGAGATGATGATGATGGAGGAGGAGGAGGAGGAGGAGGAGGAGTGGAATGTAAAAAAGAGTAGATAAAGAAGAAGGGAAGGAGGAGGAACAAGAGTTACAATGAGATGGAAGGGAAAAGCTGGTAAGAGGAAGAGGAGGAGGAGGAAGAAGAGGAAGAAGAAGAAGAAGAAGAAGAAGAAGAATAGGAGGAGTATTTAAGAATAAGAAAGACAACATGAACAATAAAGAAGGAAGGAAGGAAGGAAGTAACAGCTAGAAAGACAAAGATTAATTATTTGAAAGAAGAAGAGAACAAAATAGATGGAGAAAGAATATTGAAGAAGAAAAAAAAGAAGAAGGAGGAAGCAAGGGAAAGATGAAAATGTAAGAAGAATAAAACAGAAGAAACGAAGGAAGAAGTAAAAGGTAAAAGAAAAAGATTAATAATTTGAAAGAGAAAGAGAAGAAAAAATAGATGAAGAAAGAATAGTGAAGAAGAAGGAAGAAGGAAGAAAGAAGGAGGAAGGAAGGAAGGGTAAGATTAAAAAAAATATATATATTAGCGTTCATTATACCAAACCCAAATATTCTAACGACTTTTGATGCAGTTAGTGACTCGTTAACCTGAAACATGAAAGACGACACGAGGAAACAATGGCACTGCAACGAAGGAGAGTGAAGGAGAGGAGCTTAGAATGAAGGAGAAGGGAAGATAATGAACACTAATGCTAAGAACAGGAGTATAATGATGATTGTGTGTATAGGAATGTAAGATGATGATGTTGTTGTTGTTGTTGTTGTTTTTAGTAGTGTTTTGCAAGCCACACACACACACACACACACACACACACACACACACACACACACACACACACACACACACACACACACACACACACACAGCCCATCTCTATTTTCCAACCTCCCTCTCCCTCTCTTTTTCTTTCCAGTTTTTTCCCCTCCTTACTTTTCACCTCTACGACTTCGTCTCATGTTTCTCTCCTCCTCCTCCTCCTCCTCCTCCTCCTCTTCCTCCTCTTCCTCTTCCTCTTCCTCCTCTTCCTCCTCCTCCTCCTCTACTAGTCTCGACCTGTCTCATCTTACCCTCCCTCTCACCTTGTTTGTCCTCTCTCTCTCTCTCTCTCTCTCTCTCTCTCTCTCTCTCTCTCTCTCTCTCTCTCTCTCTCTCTCTCTCTCTCTCTCTCTCTCTCTCTCTCTCTCTCTCTCTCTCTTGGTTGATGTGTTTGTCTACTGTAATTCTCTGTAAACTCATGCATTTATTTCATTTCCTTCCTCCTCCTCCTCCTCCTCCTCCTCCTCCTCCTCCTCCTCCTCCTCCTCCTCCTCCTCCTCCTCCTCCTCCTCCTCCTCCTCCTCCTCCTCCTTCTCTGTTGGTGTTTGTTCTTCCTTTGCATTCATTTGTATTCCTTTCTCCTCCTCCTCCTCCTCCTCCTCCTCCTCCTCCTCATTTGTATTCCTTTGCATTCCTTTCTTCCTCGTCTTCCTTCTCCTTCTTCTTCTCCTCCTTTTATTGCTTCTCCGTGTGGTTCCTCCCCTTCCTCCTCCTCCTCCTCCTCCTCCTCCTCCTCCTCCTCCTCCTCCTCCTCCTCCTCCTCCAACTACTACTACTACTTATACTACCACCACGACCACCACCACCATCACTGCCAATACTACTACTACTACCACCACTACCACCACCACCACCACCACCACCACCACCACCACCACTCCCTTCCTGCAGGTGAGTTTCTTCTCCACGTCTCCGGAGCTGAGCAACAAGCAGCGTTTTGAGTACTTTTCCCGCACCATCCCGTCTGACCACTACCAGGTGAAGGCAATGGTGGAGATCGTCAAGAGGCTCGGCTGGTCTTACGTCTCCATCATATACGAGGAGAGCAACTATGGCATCAAGGTGAGAGAGAGAGAGAGAGAGAGAGAGAGAGAGAGAGAGAGAGAGAGAGAGAGAGAGAGAGAGAGAGTGAGAGAGAGAGAAAATGAGACAAAGAGATAGATAAAATGAGAGAGGGGTGATGAGAGAGAGAGAGAGAGAGAGAGAGAGAGAGAGAGAGAGAGAGAGAGAGAGAGAGAGAGAGAGTAATGATGTATATAAGGGAGACTCGAGAAGAGATATGAAAGGGAAGGATAAGAAAGTGAAAGTAGAAAAGGAGAGAGAGAGAGAGAGAGAGAGAGAGAGAGAGAGAGAGAGAGAGAGAGAGAGAGAGAGAGAGAGTTTGTGTGGGAGGTATATTTCTTTTTATCTTTTTCTTTTCTTTTCTTTCTTTCCTTCTTAAGAGAAAAAGAGACAGAGTGTGTGTGTGTGTGTGTGTGTGTGTGTGTGTGTGTGTGTGTGTGTGTGTGTGTGTGTGTGTGTGTGTGTGTGTGTGTGTTTGCTTTGAGTAAGTTTGTGAATTTATTTCTTTACAATTAGTTTAGTTAGGTTAGGTTAGATTTTCCTCCCTCCTCCTCCTCCTCCTCCTCCTCCTCCTCCTCCTCCTCTTTATGAAACCAGCAAATTTCTCTCTCGGGTTTTAGCGCAGCGCATTATTGGCATCATTTCTCGCAAGGACTTTCTCATGGCGCAAATTCCAACGTTTTCCTTCCCTTCCCTTCCTTGCTCGCTTTCCCCGCTGAGAGAACGGTGGTTTTCATTTATTTATTTTTTTTTTCCTCACGTTTCTGTGGAATATTTTAGTGTCGTTTGCTCTCTCTCTCTCTCTCTCTCTCTCTCTCTCTCGCTCTCGCTCTCGCTCTCAATATTTCCCGGTGATGAATTAAACCGTCATATTTTTCCCCTTGCAACTTCATAAGCTTCCAAACACAATAATTTCCGTGCCTAACTCCATAAACCCTTTCCCTTCTTTTCTTTTCCTCTCTTTTCCTTTTCTCCTTTCCTTTTTCCTTTCCCTCTTCCTCTCTTCCGTCTCTCCCCTTCCTTTCATTTTTCTTCCGTCTTCCTCCCTTCTCTTCTTCCCCTCTTCCCCTTTTCCTTTCCCCTCTTCGCCCTCTTTCCCTTTCTCCTCTTCACCCTTCCCCGTCTTCATCCCTTTTCCCCTCTTCCCCTTCCTCTTCCCTCTTCCCCTCTTCCACTTTCCCATCTTCCCCTCTCCTTCCTTCTTCTCTCCCACACTTTCTTTCTCTCCCTCTTCCTCTCTACCTTCTTACCCCTTCTTCTTTTCCTCTTCCCCTCTTTTTCTCTTCCTCCCTTTCCCCTTTTTTCCCTCCTCCCCTTCACCTCTCTCCCTTCCCCTCTTCCCTCTTCATCCTTTCCCTTTCCTCTTACCCCTCTTCCCCTCCGTCCCCTCCCAGTCACGTGATATTACGCACTCTTAAATCATTTGGTCTCGATTTCCATGTTCTGTTTCCCGCGCTGCGTATGTCAGTGTTGCATTTCACATTGGCTGTCTCTTGTTTGGTTCTCTTTAAGGTATTTAGTGCTGTGTGTGTGTGTGTGTGTGTGTGTGTGTGTGTGTGTGTGTGTGTGTGTGTGTGTGTGTGTGTGTGTGTGTGTTCCTTCCTTCCTTCTTTCCTTCCTTTCCTTTCTTCTTTCCTTTTTTCCTTCTTTCCTTCCTTTCCTTTTCTTTTCTTTCCTTTCCTTACTTCTTTGATAGTAGTTGTAGTATTAGGAGGAGGAGGAGGAGGAGGAGGAGGAGGGGTGATGGAGGTGGTGATGGAGGTGGAGGTACAACAGGAGGAAATGGAGGAAGAATAGGATGAAAAATAAATGGAGAGAATACAAACGAATGTGGATGACTACAAAGGAAAACTAAACTCGAGGAGGAGGAAAATGGGGAGGAGAAGGAAGAAAAAGAAAAGAAGAAGAGGAGGAGGAGGAGGAGGAGGAGGAGGAGGAGATAGAAAGCAAGGAAATACAAATACATTACTTAATTGCCTCATTAGAACACTAGAAAACATGAAAGAGGAGGATTACAACGGGGATTACGAGACGGAGGAGGAGGAGGAGGAGGAGGAGGAGGAGAAGGAAGACACATAACGAGATAATCAATAACTGGCGCTTTTTCTATTTATTTATTTATTTTCTAAAGTCGAGTGAGTCTTTTTAATCTCAGGCTGGGAGAGAGTGAAGCCTGGGTGATTTAGGAGAGAGAGAGAGAGAGAGAGAGAGAGAGATGTGAAAAATTAGTGTTGTCATTTCTATTGAGAGTTATTTTGACCATAAATCCCTCTACAGTCTCTCTCTCTCTCTCTCTCTCTCTCTCTCTCTCTCTCTCTCTCTCTCTCTCTCTCTCTCTCTCTCTCTCTCTCTCTCTCTCTCTCTCTCTCTTTTCTTAGGTTAGGTCCTTATCCTCCTTTCTCTATCCTCTCTTCCATCATCTATCTCTCCCTTTTCCACCTCCTTCTCTTTCTCTCCTTTTCCTTTCCCCCTCACTCTCTCCCTCCCTTCTTCTCCTTCTCCTCCTCTCCCTCCCTCCCCGTGCTTTATCACCTTACCTATTGTACCTGGATATAAAAAAAAGAAGATTTTGTCAATAAAGTAATAATAATCTTACTCTCCCTCTCCTTCTCCTTCTCCCTCTCCCTCTCCCTCTCTTTTCTCCTTGTATAGGCCTTTGAGGAACTGGAAGGCCTTCTCTCCACCAACAACATTTGCATCGCGGTAAAGGAGAAGCTGGTGAAGGATTCTGGCGTGGCGGAGGAGGGCGCCTATGATCACATCGTGCAGCGGCTCCTTCAGAAACACCACGCCAGAGGTGAGTGAAGCGCTAACACTCCAGGGGTTGGGGAGGGGGCGCTAAATGGAAGCTGGGATTAGAGAGTGAGGAATTAGGGAGGATTAAATAGAAGGAATGAAAAAGAGAGGAGAAGAACACTAGGATCAAGAACACAAGAAAATATGGAAAAAGATAACGGGCAAACAGCAGCAGACCTTTTGCTTCTTTCAGGGCTGTTTGGTAACTATTCCTAACTATCAGTGGGGGGAGAGAGAGAGAGAGACAAGACAGTGCAGGAGAAGGGGATTACAGTTAAAAGAGGGTGTGTGTTTGAGTGTGGAAGTGTAAGTGGGTGTTTTTAGGGGTTTAGAATTAGAAGAGGGTGTGTGTTTGAGTGTGTAAGTGTAAGTGGGTGTTTTTAGGGGTTTAGAATTAGAAAACTGGTGTGTTTGAGTGTGAAAGAGTGTGTGTGGGGCGTCGTGTAAGCTGGAATTAAAAGAGATGCATGTCTGAGTGTGTGTGTGTGGGAAGAGAAGAGTGCGTGTATGGGTGTATGGGTGTCTTGTTGGCAGAGTGACGAGATTTTTACATCATGAGCAGGAAAAACACTTGAGAATCCCTACAAATATTTCCATAGGCTTTGAAGTGGCTAGTGAAGTGATCCGAGTGTTTTTAATTAAGGGTGTTTTATGCGTTTCTAGTGACAGATTAACAAGATTTTGACATTACTAACAGGAGATCCAAGCTAAGCGTTTTGGAATACTGGCTTAGGTTAGATAGAGACAGATTTTGATCAAGAAAGGAAGGAAGGAAGAGAAGAAATCCTGAATGTAAATAACAAGAGAAAACAAAATGGGAAAAAAAGGGGGAATGTAGCAAAAAATAAATAGATAAGGAATGAATGGAGAAGAAGGGAAAGGAAACAAAAAATTGGAATAGAGCAAAAATGAATTGATAGATAAAAATATGAGTGGAGAAGAAGTAGAAGGAAACAAGAAAGATGGAAGTAGACGAAAAAATGAAATAAATAAATAAAATAAGGATACGAGTGTAAAAGAAGAGGAAGGAAACGAAAGAAAAATGGGAATAGGACAAAAATAAATAGATGAATAAGAATATGAAGCAGAAAGAAACCAGAAAAATGGAAATAGAGGAAAAAAATAGATAAACAAGGAAGAGGTGAAAAGAAACAAAAGAATAAGTGGAATAGAACAAGAAAGACAAACAAACAACAACAAAAAGCTGACTTGACTGGATGAAGTAGAGAAGTGAGAGAAGTGAGAGAAGGAGAGAAGGAAGGAAGGAAGGAAGGAAGGAAGGAAGGAAAGGAAGGGTGTGAGGAGTGGCAGGAATGTGAATAGTGTTAAGAGGAATGGGAGAAGACTTGGAACCGGTTCGCTTAGGGTTAGGAACGCTACTGGGGGGGGGATTACAGGGCCGGAGACTCGCTAAGTGGGGATTACTGTGAATGGGACACGGTGACGGAGAGATGGGGAGAGAAGGAGAGAGAGAATGATAGGAGATGGGGGGAGACAGATAGAGAGAGAGAGGGGAGAGAAAGAAGATATCACTATTTTTCTCTCGTTCTTTTTTTTCCTTGATTTTTGTGTCTATTAATGGTGAGAAGGAAGAAATATGTGGTTGGGTTCGCTTTTTGAGAGGTGAGTGTGGGGAATGAGTGGAGGAAGAGGCGGAAGGAGCGAAGGAGAGAAGGAAGGAGGGACATGAAGGGATTATTGTAAGATATTGCTATTTTGCTGTGTAGATGATGGTTGCTACTAGTATTATCATCAGTAGGTGTAGTAGTAGTAGTAGTAGTAGTAGTTGTAGTAGTTGTTGTTCTAGTAGTAGTGAAATAGAAGTATAATAGTAGTAGTAGTAGTAGTTGTAATAGTAATAGTAGTTGTTGTTAATGTTGTGAAGTAGTAGTAGTTGTATATGCAGTAGTAGTAGTAGTAGTAGTAGTAGAAGTAGGTTGTTGTTGTTGTTGTTGTTGTTGTTGTTGTTGTTGTTTGTGAAGAAGAGAAACAGCAAAAAATAACATAATTAATCTTTTCCTTCTTCCTCCATCTCTTTATCTCTCTCTTTCTATCTCTTCAAACCTTTTCTTCCCTCTCTTCTCTCCATCTCTTCATATCCCCTTCTCTCCCTCTTCTTCCCTCCCTCTTTCTCTTTCCCTCTCCCTCTCTCTGTTGTTCCCTTCATCTATGTCTGCCTTTCATTTTTCTCTCCATACCCTTTCCTCTACATCGCCCTCCCTCTCTCCCTCCCTTCCCCTTCTTTCCCTCTCTCTCTCTCTCTCTCTCTCTCTCTCTCTCTCTCTCTCTCTCTCTCTCTCTCTCTCCTGCAGGCGTCATTATCTTCGGTTCAGACCAGGAGGTGGCTGGGGTGATGCGCGCCGTCAGGAGAAACAACGCTACGGGCAGCTTCTCCTGGATTGGCTCTGATGGATGGTCTGCCCGCTCCTTGGTCTCCTCCGGTAGGTGGTGACGAAGGGAGGGGGCTGGGAAGGTCTGGTGGTGGTGGTGGTGGTGATTTGGTGTGTATTTTTTGTGGAAGGGTGTTTGTGGTGGTTCTGTTGGTACCCCTGCGTTTCTTGTGTTGGTATTCCTGCGTCATTGTTCTGTTGGTACCCCTGCGTCACTGTTCAGTTTGTGGTGGTGGTGATGGTGGTGGTGTTTTGTTTTTTGTTTTGTGGTGTTCCTCTCTCTCTCTCTCTCTCTCTCTCTCTCTCTCTCTCTCTCTCTCTCTCTCTCTCTCTCTCTCTCTCATTTAACTAAGCCCTTTTTTTCTGTATTTCTTTATTGAGAGAGAAAATAAAATGTGAGTGTGTGTGTGAGAGAGAGAAAGAGAGAGAGAGAGTTTGGGAATAAAAGGTACTCGATTGAAAGGTTTTAAGGCCACAATGCAGGAGAGGTAAACATTTGCCGAGAGGAGAAAAAAATAAATAAATGTGTACACCAACAGATAACAATACTTCCTCTCTTTTACTCCTTTTTTTCTGTCCCCCCCCTCTCTCTCTCTCTCTCTCTCTCTCTCTCTCTCTCTCTCTCTCTCTCTCTCTCTCTTGTGCTTTTTTTTTTTTTTTTTTTACGTAATAGCTATTGTTTCTGTGAGTGGTGAGGTGGATAGTGGATGTGTACGTGGGTAGGTCCTCTCTCTCTCTCTCTCTCTCTCTCTCTCTCTCTCTCTCTCTCTCTCTCTCTCTCTCTCTCTCTCTCTCCAGTGTTGAAGTTATACTGTTCTAAAAGCTTGAGAGAGAGAGAGAGAGAGAAGAAGAAGAAGAAGAGAGAGAGACTATTTCTTATCTTTTCTTTTATACCTTCAATTCTTCCTTTCCTTTTCCTATCTCTTGGCGGGAAAGGAGGAATAGAGACGAAGGAAGAAGAGAAGGAGGAGGAGGAGGAGGAGGAGGAGGAGGAGGAGGAGGAGGAAGAGAAAAGCCACACTAAACACCACAACTGTCACCACCACCACCACCACCACCACCCACCACCACCACCACCACCACCACCACCGTCCCCAGTAACACGCAACCAACATGTTTTGGAGGAGACATGAGGATTCCCATTTTCTTTCCCACCGCGTCACTGTGCTCGTTTTCTTTCTTGTCACTGCTCTCTTGGTATCCCTACGTCACTGTTCTGTTGGTACCCCTGCGTCACTGTTCTGTTGGTACCCTTGCGTCAGTTCTGTTGGTATCCCTGCGTCAGTTCTGTTGGTACCCCTGTGGCACTGTTCTGTTGGTATCCCTGCGTCACTGTTCTGTTGGTACTCCTGCGTCAATGTTCTGTTGGTACTCCTGCGTCACTGTTCTGTTGGTACCCCTGCGTCACTGTTCTTTCGGTACCCCTGCGTCACTGTTCTGTTGGTACCCCTGCGTCACTGTTCTGTTGGTATCCCTGCGTCACTGTTCTGTTGGTACCCCTGCGTCACTGTTCTGTTGGTACCCCTGCGTCACTGTTCTGTTGGTACCCCTGCGTCACTAATCTGTTGGTACCCCTGCGTCACTGTTCTCTTGGTATTGCGTCATCGGATTTATTGGCATTGGGGTCACGGTTTTGTTGGTATCCCTGCTTCACTGCTCTATTGGTACCCCTGCGTCACTGTTCTGTTGGTACCCCTGCAGGCAATGAGGCTGAGGTGGAGGGCACGCTGTCAGTACAACCCCAGGCGAACTCCGTGAGAGGCTTCGATAACTACTTCCTCAGTCTCACCGTGGAGAAGAACAAGAGGAATCCATGGTTTGTAGGTGAGAGAGAGAGAGAGAGACAGACAGACAGACAGACAGACAGATAGACAGACAGAGAGGAGAGGGGTGTGGTATTAGACAGACAGACAGACAGACAGACAGAGTGAGAGGAGAGGGGTATGGTATTAGACAGACAGATAGACAGACAGTGAAAGGAGAGGGGTATGGTATTAGACAGACAGACAGACAGACAGAGAGTGAGAGGAGAGGGGTGTGGTATAAGACAGACAGACAGACAGAGTGAGAGGAGAGGGGTGTGGTATGAGACAGACAGACAGATAGAGTGAGAGGAGAGGGGTGTGGTATTAGATACAGACAGACAGAGAGTGAGAGGAGGGGGGTGTGGTATTAGACAGACAGACAGACAGAGAGTGAGAGGAGGGGGGTGTGGTATTAGATACAGACAGACAGAGAGTGAGAGGAGGGGGGTGTGGTATTAGACAGACAGACAGAGTGAGAGGAGAGGAGTATGGTATTAGACAGACAGACAGACAGACAGAGAGTGAGAGGAGAGGGGTGTGGTATGAGACAGACAGACAGACAGACAGAGTGAGAGGAGAGGGGTATGGTATTAGACAGACAGACAGACAGAGTGAGAGGAGAGGGGTGTGGTATAAGACAGACAGACAGACAGAGAGTGAGAGGAGAGGGGTGTGGTATTAGATACAGACAGACAGAGAGTGAGAGGAGGGGGGTGTGGTATTAGAGAGACAGACAGACAGACAGAGTGAGAGGAGAGGAGTATGGTATTAGACAGACAGACAGACAGACAGTGAGAGGAGAGGGGTGTGGTATTAGACAGACAGACAGACAGTGAGAGGAGAGGGGTATGGTATTAGACAGACAGACAGACAGACAGACAGTGAGAGGAGAGGGGTATGGTATTAGACAGACAGACAGACAGTGAGAGGAGAGGGGTATGGTATTAGACAGACAGACAGACAGTGAGAGGAGAGGGGTATGGTATTAGACAGACAGACAGACAGACAGACAGTGAGAGGAGAGGGGTATGGTATTAGACAGACAGACAGAGAGTGAGAGGAGAGGGGTGTGGTATAAGACAGACAGACAGACAGAGAGTGAGAGGAGAGGGGTGTGGTATGAGACAGACAGACAGACAGAGAGTGAGAGGAGAGGGGTATGGTATTAGACAGACAGACAGAGAGTGAGAGGAGAGGGGTGTGGTATGAGACAGACAGACAGACAGAGAGTGAGAGGAGAGGGGTATGGTATTAGACAGACAGACAGAGAGTGAGAGGAGAGGGGTATGGTATTAGACAGACAGACAGACAGAGTGAGAGGAGAGGGGTGTGGTATTAGACAGACAGATAGACAGAGTGAGAGGAGAGGGGTGTGGTATAAGACAGACAGACAGACAGACAGAGTGAGAGGTGAGAGGGATGTGGTATTAGTGTTACTGGTATTTCCTTTGTTTACCTTTATTTTTTTCCCTATTTCCCCCACCCCCTACTCTCGAGCCAGCCTCCCTCAATCAGTCAGGCTTGAACCGCAGAATCAGGTGGTCCAATTGTCAAACTTTTCCTGCAGTATTTGTCAGGATTCCAGAGCCGCCTCGCCTCCCGCCCACCTCAACTTAAGGCCTTCAGTTTTCTTGTATAAATATTTCTCCTTTTGTGTGGCTGTGTGTGTGTGTGTATGTATCTTGGCTCAGAGAGAGAGAGAGAGAGAGAGAGAGAGAGAGAGAGTGTGTGTGTGATTAGTTGTTCCTTTTTATTCTTCATCTTAGCTCTTTTGTTTTGTTTCTCATCCTCCAAAGAACGTGTCTCGTCTTGTTTTCATTTCAGAGTACCGGAAGAACCTTGATGTTTTTGTAGTTTTTTTTTCTTTTCCACCATTTTTTTCTAATCCTTCAGATGTCCTGTGTGTGAGTGCTGGTTCCTCTTTTTTTTCCTCTATTTTTTTTTTCTTTCCTTTCTAGTAAGTTTCTAACCACACAACTTTCCTGGCCTTGTTTTGTGCACAGTACTCGAGAGATGATCTTTTTTCTTCTTCTTTCTCTTTTCTTCATCTTTTTGTGTTTCTAATCCTCAAAATTTCTCGTCTGTTTCCTTTTTGATCAGTGTTTCCAATCTTCCAAAGTGCCTCGTCTTATTTTCACAGTACTGGAGGAACATTCATGATTTTAGCTACTCTGTTTTATTACCACCCTGTTACTTTTCCAAATCCTACAAGTTTCCTCCTGTCTTTCTCCTTGCAGCTTACCGTATGCACTCACTCATTCCTACTCTCTCTCTCTCTCTGTGTGTGTGTGTGTGTGTGTGTGTGTGTGTGTGTGTATCTCTTCTTTACTTTCATCAGTTTTCTAATACGTTTCCAATCCTCCTTTCTCATTATCTTTATCTATCTCTATGTCTCTGTGCCTGTCTCTATCTCTCTTCCTTTCTTTCATCAATTTTCTATCACGTTTCTAATCCTCTTTGTCATCTTTATTTAGAGTATTGGGAGAACCACTTCGACTGCCGTTACCCCAACTCCTCCCTCACGCCCTACAACGCAGCCACCACCAAGGAATGCACGGGAGAGGAACAGCTGAGAGCCAATAACACACAATTTGAGGCGCAGCTGCAATTTGTGTCAGACGCCGTGATGGCCTTCGCATATGCCTTCAGGTGAGTAGAGGTTGGTTTCTCTCCCTCCCTCTTGGTATACCTTCAATTCTTTCCTTCCTT
>NC_059263.1:3972500-3975000 GCF_017591435.1 Portunus trituberculatus | reverse complement strand
AGAAAAGAGGAAATGGAGAAAGAAAAAGAGGTGGAGAGGGAGATGGGCTAGAGAAAGAGAGCAGGTGGAAGAAGAAGAAGAAGAAGAAGAAGAAGAGAGGAGAGAGGAAGAAGAAATATTATAAGGGAGAAAATAGGTATAAAAAGAATAAAGGTATATGATAATTAATAGGACCAAGGCACACGACAGAAATAGGGCATAGGAGAGAGATGAGTTAGAAAAGAGTAATAGTGAGGGGATGTGAGAAGCTAGATATGTGTTTAGAGGGGAAAGGGGAATTAATAAGAGCTGCTTCAGAGGGGAAAGAAAGGGAGATGTAATGGTATAAAGGGTTAACTTTGTAAGGGGAGATGACGGGAAAGGGAAAGTGATACGAGGGTGATTGATACACAGAGAGAGAGAGAGAGAGAGAGAGAGATGACTAAAATAAACATCAAAAAACATCAAAATAATCACTTAACACATGAACACCAAACTCTCACACATTCTGAACCTTGTCTCCGGTGTGATGTGTGGTGCAGGTGGTGGTGACCGGAGTGTGGTGTGTGGTGAGCCCGCCCCGCGCCATACATCACTACCTGCAGAGAGAGAGCAACTTCCTGGTGTGTGCTGCCTCCATCAACGCCTCCTACGTCATTGCTTTCGCCTATCCCATTGGTGAGTGGACAGTGGAACTCAACCCCTTCAGTACTGGGACACATATAACCCCTTCAATACTGGGACACATGTAACCCCTTCAGTACTGGGACACATGGTAACCCCTTCAGTACTGGGACACATTGTAACCCCTTCAGTACTGGGACACATGGTAACCCCTTCAGTACTGGGACACATGTAACCCCTTCAATACTGGGACACATGGTAACCCCCTTCAGTAATGGGACACAAGGTAACCCCTTCAGTACTGGGACACATGTAACCCCTTCAATACTGGGACACATTGTAACCCCTTCAATACTGGGACACATTGTAACCCCTTCAATACTGGGACACATTTTTACCATCTGTTTTTGGTACGATTAGATCATTTTGTTAACATTAGGAAGGGTCTATGGGGATCAGAAGATTAATGACCACAGTCTTCACTATTCTAATCCTCCCATAGGATTCTGAAGCTGTATAAAATCACCGAATAGTAAGCAGAATGAATATGGAAATGCGTCGTGGTACTGAAGAGGTTGTGGATGGGAGTAAGGAGTTGTTAGGCCTATACGTGGCAGACCTATACGTGGCATTACCTCTATGAAATTTATACATCTACTCTCATTCTTCATTCTAATTCATGAAGTTGTCAAATCTTCTAAGCTTCCTAATTTGCCTCTAACAAGTTAATTTACTGTTTTTCTGTCCTTGTTCTTCATCCTTGCCCATAAACCTGTCTAATCTTCAAAAGGTCCCTCGAAACGCGCCTCTTAACAGTTAATCTATCTACTATTTCCTATTCCTACTTTTCATCCTTGCCTATAAAGTTGTTTAATCCTCCGAAGCTTCCTAATTTGCCTCTAACAACTTATTTAACTTGTTTGCTATTCCACCTGTCTTTACTCTTCATCTTTGCCCATAAACTTACCTAATGTTCTTTTAAGGCTCACTAACTAACTAACTAGCCACTAACAGTCCACTTACTGAGCGTATTCCATTCATCTTGCAATCTGAAAATTTATTCCCTCTTGTCTTTTTCTTTTTATCTAATCATTGAAGTTTTCTTTTGTGTAATCTTCTTTTAAATCTTCCTATTGATTCGTCATTAGCATTCCAATCACTGACTCTGTTCCATTCATACGTTGCAGTAGTAGTAGTAGTAGTAGTAGTAGTAGTGGTAGATAATTATTATTGTTGTTGTTATTGTTTTTTATTCCTATTGTCTTTTCTCTTCTTGTTTTTGTCCTTCCTCTTATTGTTGTTATTGTTCCTGTTGTTGTTCTCCTTCCTCGTTGTTGTTGTTGTTATTCATGCTCTTGTTCCTGTTCTTGTCCTTCCTCTTACTGTTGTTGTTGTTGTTATTGTTCTTGTTGCTATTGTTGTCATTCCTCTTGTTGTTGTTATTATTGCTGTTCCTGTTGTTGTTGTCCTTGTTGTTGTTATTGTTCTTGTTGTAGTCGTCCTTCCTCCTCTCGTCACAGCAGTAGCACCACAGTAACAGTTAATGCAGTGGCAGCAGCAGCAGCAGTGTCAGAACAGGAGATGAAGAGGAAGAGGAAAGAGGAGAAAGATGGAAAATATCATGTCACTTATTGCATGTCAGAATATTCAAAGCCTCCCTGACCTTTTGACTTGCGTTGTGTTCTGCTGCAGTGCTAATCCTCGTACACACACACACACACACACACACACACACACACACACACACACACACACACACACACACACACACACACACACACACACACACACACACACACACACACACACACACACAGTAGTATGCACATAAAAAATAAACACTTATCAATAAAGAGAAATACATAAAAGATTGATATTTTTAAAGGTCAAAAGCTAC
>NC_059263.1:3945000-3970000 GCF_017591435.1 Portunus trituberculatus | reverse complement strand
CGGTAATGTTGTAATCTAAACGCTAATAAAAACATAAGTGGAGCCTTTGTGTGTGTGTATAAATGGCGTTTTTTTACCCAGGTTTCTGTAGCGTTTGGCAAGTGTCCCTCTTACATAAAAATAAATCAAATCAAGACTCTTTTTATCTCTCTCCCTTTGTCTCTAAGTGGTGGTGGTGGTGGTGATGGTGATAGTGGTGTGTAATGTAATGCACCACATACTTTTCCATTTCCTTTCTTTCTCTCTTAACCTCCTCAGTTCCATGACGCGTTTTTGTATTCATTCTGCTTACTATTAGGCAATTTTGTACAGCTTCAGAGACTTATGTGGAGGATTAAAATAGTGAAGAGTCTGGCCATTAATCTTCTCATCCCCATAGACCCTTGCTAATGTCAATAAAATGGTCTAATCGTACACAAAACTCGTGGTAAAAATGCGTCCCAGTATTGAGTTAAGTGGCAGTGGTAGTGGTGGTGGTGGTGGTGGTGGTGGTGGTCAGGGTGAGTGGCAGGTGCTACACACGCCAACACACGTCCACAGTTCCAGGGAGTTGTGAATTATAAACACATACACCGCTACGTTTCCAGGGTTGTTAATATTTCATCGCTAAGCCTTGACCACCTCGCCTTTCGCTCTTCATGGATGTGTGTGTGTGTGTGTGTGCGTTACTAAGTTATTGCTCCTCCTCCTCCTCCTCCTCCTCCTCCTCCTCCTCCTCCACCTCCTTTGTAGCCTCCAGTTCTTGCTATATACCCTTATTTATGTATTTCTCTCATTTCTTAGCTCTTTTCTCGTACTGACTGGAAAAAAACTCGCTTCTCCCTCCTTTTTTTCCCCCCTCTTTTTTCCGTTTTTCGTGGTTATCTTCCCGCGGGTGATTCTCTCCAGCGAGGCGTCAGGGACCAGACAGACAGGTGACGAGGGAATTGGCACATGCGAGACTTGTGTTCCTGGTGCCAATATTCGTGAAGACAAGACCAGGGCATGTATTCTGAAACGCTCTGCTCTAGCTCTTTCTCTCTCTCACCACTACCACTATTCCGGGTTCCCAAGAGTATTTCTCCTGACGATAGTGTAGGAATATTGCCAATCTGTCACTAGAATAAAAAAAACTCCCTTGAGAACCCGTATCATCTCACCACGACTGTTTTCAAAGACCACTGAGATGACTAGCTGTGTTCTTAAGGGTGTTTCTCCTGACGATAGCGTAGAAATGTTATTAATCTGTCACTAAAAATATTAAAAACTCTTGAGACCCGTATCACTTCAACACTTCTATTTTCAAAGACTGCAGAGAGTAAATAGCTGTGTTCTTAACCCATTAGTACCATGACGCGTTTTGCTATTCATTCCGCTTACTATTGGGTGATTTCATGCAGCTTCAGAAACTCACGTGAGGGATTGAAATAGTGAAGACTGTGGCCATTAATTTTCTGACCTCCATAGACCCTTCCTAATGTCAATAAAATGGTCTAATTGTACACAAATCTCAAGGTAGAAATGTGTCCCAGTACAGAAGGGGGTTAAGAGTGTTTCTCACGTTGATAATGTAAAAATCTCGTTAATTTGTCACTGAAACCGTAGAAAACATCCTTAAAAAACCATGTCATTCAAAAAGTAGTAGACATGAGGTGAAATGTTGCTAAATAGACACCCCCCCAACAAAGAATACGCACCTTAACACTCTCTCTCTCTCTCTCTCTCTCTCTCTCTCTCTCTCTCTCTCTCTCTCTCTCTCTCTCTCTCTCTCTCTCTCTCTCTCTCTCTCTCTCTCTCTCTCTCTCTCTCTCTCTCTCTCTCTCTCTCTCTCTCTCTCTCTCTCTCTCTCTCTCTCTCTCTCTCTCTCTCTCTCTCTCTCTCTCTCTCTCTCTCTCTCTCTCTCTCTCTCTCTCTCTCTCTCTCCTCTCTCTCTCTCTCTCTCTCTCTCTCTCTCTCTCTCTCTCTCTCTCTCTCTCTCTCTCTCTCTCTCTCTCTCTCTCTCTCTCTCTCTCTCTCTCTCTCTCTCTCTCTCTCTCTCTCTCTCTCTCTCTCTCTCTCTCTCTCTCTCTCTCTCTCTCTCTCTCTCTCTCTCTCTCTCTCTCTCTCTCTCTCTCTCTCTCTCTCTCTCTCTCTCTCTCTCTCTCTCTCTCTCTCTCTCTCTCACAGGCCTCATCGTAGTGTGCACTGTGTATGCTGTTCTCACCCGCAAGATCCCGGAGGCTTTCAACGAGAGTAAGCACATTGGCTTCACTATGTACACCACCTGCATCATCTGGCTGGCCTTCGTGCCCATCTACTTCACCACCGCTAACAACGTAGAGGTGAGGCGCTGCGGGGTGTCTGTAATGTGTCAGGGAGATTAAAGGGCGAGAGTGCAAGGTGGAGGGATCTGTTGGGTGTTAGTGTTATGTTCGTATAGGTGGACTGACAGGTGTTTTGTCATGCTAGAGAGAGAGAGAGAGAGAGAGTGAAAGAGTGAGAGTGAGAGTTCAGTGTTCTTCCAATACCAGCTTATTCTTTATTCCTGTAAGTAATTAATTAGCCTTTGTTTCCACCTACGATTCACACAAACATATTAGTAAAAAGAATTATGATTTCGCAATATTTTAAATCCCAAACTTCAATGTTCAGAAATTACTACATTGAAAGCGTAGATTATCTTGCAGAATGGAAGACTGTGTGTAGCATTAGCGTACGCACTGCATTGCTCATCATTTACTGTGCTGAATCATTATATTTATCATAATCATCATACACCAGGGAACGAACGCTTCTGTGACGCACCTACACTATTGTCAAAAGGCTCTCGTTGAAGTGACGCGGGTTTTCTCGGGCGTGTTCACTGTTATAGAGGCAGACTAACAAGACTTCAACAATAAAAACAGGACAAACACTATAGAAAACTTTGCTGATAATCTGTTGCTTTTCAAAAATAGTCGTGGTGAGAGAGCAGAGCCATATGCATGAATAAAAAGCACCTCACGTCACTTCAAAACAAGACTAAAACAGGACAAACACTGGAAAACCCTGCCGATCATCTCTGGTCTTTGAAAATAGTCTTAGTGAGAAAGTAGAGAGTTATACATGAATAAGAAACACATCACACCTCTCCTCAGTCAAAACAAGACAAAAAGGACACACACACACGCTAGAAATCCCTGCTAGTCATCTCTGGCCCTTGAAAATAGACTTAGTGCGAGAGCTGAGCGTTAAAAATGAATAGGAAACGCATCATATCTCGTGTTATCCCGCCTCACTTCATCTCACCACACCACACCACACCACACCACACCACACCACACCACACCACCTTGCACCAAATCACACCACACTACACCAAACCAAACCTCACCTCACCTCACCTCACCTCACTCCCACAGCTACGCATCACCGCCACCTCCGTCACCGTGTCCCTGTCTGCAACGGTGGCGCTGGTGTGTCTGTTCACGCCGAAGCTGTACATCATCCTGCTGCACCCGGAGAGAAACGTGCGGCAGTCCATGATGACCAAGTATTCCACCGTCAGAAACAACCTCTCCTCCTCCTCACAGCGCGTCGACTCCGCCACACAGAGCGAAGGTGAGAGGGAGAGAGGGAGAGAGGGAGAGAACACGAAGGAAGTCCAGATGAAAAAGAATTGTGGATGAAGTAGGCGACAAGAAAATAAGGATTGAGGATATGAAAATAGTGAAAAGGCAAAGAAACTGGACTAAAAATACGAGAGAGAGAGAGAGAGAGAGAGAGAGAGAGAGAGAGAGAGAGAGAGAGAGAGAGAGAGAGAGAGAGAGAGAGAGAGACACCCACCCACTCTTAACAACATCCTTACAGCTTCCCTGCTCCTCACAACCACATGACACACTGTTACCTGAATTATCAACACCTTTCCTTACACTCATTCCTCCTCCTCGTTATGCTTATCACGCTCACTGCAGCAACACCAGAGAGAGAGAGAGAGAGAGAGAGAGAGAGTTGTGGTGAGTGACTTTGGTTTGTTAACATATTGTTGGGGGAGGGGGCATAGTGTTGGTCTGTGGGCTGAGAGAGAGAGAGAGAGAGAGAGAGAGAGAGAGAGAGAGACGTTACTGTATACTGAAACGCTATATTCTCTATCTCACCAGGATTTTCAAAGGTAGTGATTTAATTAGCCAGGTTCTCAAGGGTGTTTCTCCTGTTAATAATGCAGAAATTTTGTTAATCTGGCACTAGAGTCGTAAAAGCGCCCTTCAAAACCCGTGTAGCTTTAATTAGGCACTACTGGAACCTTTTTAAAGTAGTGGAGCTGTGGCGTAGGAGTGTTTCAGAGAGAGAGAGAGAGAGAGAGAGAGAGAGAGTGTGTGAGTGTATGTGAGTGTGTGTGTGATTGAGACTATATGAGAGAGAGAGAGAGAGAGAGAGAGAGAGAGAGAGAGAGAGAGAGAGAGAGAGAGAGAGAGAATGTGAATGTATGTGAGTGAGTGTGTGAGAGTGAGTGAGAGTATAGTGTGTGAGTGAGTGTGAGAGAATGAATGTGTGTGTGTGTGTGTGTGTGTGTGTGTGTGTGTGTGTGTGTGTGTGTGAGTGAGTGTGTGTCAAGTAACCGAGTGGAGTCAGCAAGGTCGAAAGCATTAATCTATCATGTGGTGGTGGTGGTGGTGGTGGATAAGATTGCCTCGTATATTCTTGCTCATAATGCTTGGACGGCTTCCCTGGATGAGCTTTTAAGGCGACTCAGTATCACTATTGTTATTTTTCCTCTTACTATTATTATTATTATTATTATTATTATTATTATTGTTGTTGTTACTATTATTATTATTATTATTATTATTATTATTGTTGTTGTTGTTGTTGTTGTTGCATTATTGTTGTTATGTTATTAGTAGTACTGGTATCGTTGTTATTATTATTTTATGACTTACATTTAGAGAGAGAGAGAGAGAGAGTAATAGTAGAAAAAGAATAGTACTATTAGTGATAGTATTATCCGTACATCAATAGTAAGAAGAACAACAACAATAACAGTAATAACAATGATAACAACAATAGTAACAATGACAATGATAACGCACACCTGAGCGGCAGTGAAGGGCTCCCCGCGGCCGTCACACGTCACGCTGCCAATCTCCACGGCCGCTCACAATTTCATTACCTGCACACATTTTCTCATTTTCTGCTCTGCTTGACACACTTTGAAGCTTCTCCCTCAGTCTGCCTTCCTGCCCTCACCCCCTCCCCCCGCCACACACACCTCCACCTCCACCTCCTCCACTCCTATTCAGTCCCTTCACGCCTTAAACCTCACCTCCTCCCGTCCATACTATATTCATCCACTTATCCACACCTCTTGTCCATCCGCCACTCTCTTGCACTGCATTTCATCCACTCAGCACTCTCACACATCACTTCTTTCCTCACTACTCTCATCTCCACAACTTAACCACTCACTAACACCTCCTTCTCCCTCAGTACACTCATCCACAGCGCTTTACCTCCACTTAACCGTCTTAACCACTCACGAACCCTCTCTCCTCCACCCACAGTCTTCCACTTTACTTCTCCTCCACTTAACCACTGTATCACACCATTTCTTTCTTCACTAAACTCCTCCACACAACTTTTCCTCCACTTAACCACTCACGAACCCTCTCTCCTCCACCCACAGTCTTCCACTTTACTTCTCCTCCACTTAACCACTCTCCCACACCATCTCTTCCCTTAGTACACTTATCCACACAATCTCTCCTCCACTTAACCACTCACAATCCACTTTTCCTCCACCCACAGTCTTCCCAGTGGATTATGAACTACACGAGAAGCTGAGGAGCATGAGTGGAGGGCAGACACGCTCCACCTCCTCCACTCAGACGTGCTCCTCCTCCTGCCCACTCCCGGAGCATCGGTGTGGAGCAGCCGTCACGCTCAGCCCCTCCCGCAACCCACCTTCCTTCAATGGTCCCGTGCAAGATGTCCCAGATGTCCAGTTGTAGGAGGGATGGAGAATGGAGAAGGATAGAAGGATGGGTTGATGGGTTACTCTATTTCTTGTCTTGTCTTTTTTTTTTCCTTTTTTCCTTTTTTTATATTTGTTATTATTTTTTTTATTTTCGTGTTCATGGTCTTTTTTTCATTTGTCTCCTTGTTTCTCGTTTTCTATTCAGTTTCCATCTCTTTTTCCTTCTCTTCTATTCTTTTTTTCTATCTATTTCTCATTGTTTCTCAGTTTTTTCTCAGTTCCTCCTCTCTCTCTTTTTTTTACGGTTCTTCCTGTTTCCCGTTTTCTTTATTCATTCATTTTCTATTCCTCGCTTTTCTTTATTTTTTTTTTTATTTAATCTTCGTTCTTTTTTTTCAGTTTTTCGTCACAAGCTCCGTGTCTGTGTTGGTCGCCGCCTGCTCCCTTTTTGCCGTGGTCATCATCATCATCACCACCACCACCATCACCATCTTCCTGTGTCTACTTTTTTTACGGTTAGTTTTGTTTGTTTTTTCACTTTTTATTTCATTTTTTGTTGATTTGTTATTGTTTTTCTTTTTTCTATACTCTCTTTTTCTATTTTTTTTTTTTCCTGTTTATCAGCGTTTTGTATTGGTTCTCTTTACGTGTGTGTGTGTGTGTGTGTGTGTGTGTGTGTGTGTGTGTGTTATTATTTCATCGTTCTCTAATTCGTTCTTTTCTTGTTTGGATCTGTTTTTTGACCAATCATCGTCTTCTCGTTCTTTTATCTTCACCTTTATCTCTTAACTCCTTCGTGTGCAATTTTGAATCCGTTTTCTGTTTCTATTCTTTTACATTCACTCATCTTACCACACTCCTTACCATCACGGCGCCGAGTATTGTGTCAGTCTGCCACGAAATCCTTCAATCCACACCTTATTGTACCTTCATCCCACATTTACTCCTAAGAACTTGCTCATTTGCTCAGCCGGAGACGATGCAAACCTCTATGCTGTGTCTCGTGGTGTTCCTGCTGCTCCTCTCACCAGCCCAGATGCCGCGAGGGATGCTGGGAAGGCACAAGTACTCGAGGAACCCAGAAGAACTCAAATAACTTCCCTGGTGATACTATAAACCCCGTACTCAGAAACGCTTTGGTCTCTCACGACGGCTATTTCCAAAGGCTCTAGTCTAAGATACTCGTGTTTTAAGGGTACTTCTATGGTTCTGGTGATGGATTAGCAAGATTTCTAGTTTATTGTAAGGAGAAACTGCATTGAAAAACCCAGCTAGTCGTTTTTAGGGACTTGAAAAATTGTCGTGGTGAGAGAGCAAGGCGTTTCTGAATATGGCCTTCAATGTTGTTATCAGTTCAGGAGTGACGCTAAGATGCCAGAGTGCGCAGTGCTTGGAGTGGTTTCAGAGGTATTACTTGAGGATGTTACACGCCTGCAGTATATGTAAGAGACAGCTGCAGGAGGGAAAGATTTGTAAGTGTTGTGGTTCTGTGACTTGTGTGTGTTGGGAAGGGTAGGTGTTGCTGGGTCTTGGAGTGTACGTACAAGAAGGTTCTCTCTCTCTCTCTCTCTCTCTCTCTCTCTCTCTCTCTCTCTCTCTCTCTCTCTCTCTCTCTCTCTCTCTCTTTCATTTTTTCTTTGTTCTTATTTCTTGTTCTTGTTCTTGTTCTTGTCGTTGATTATCTACTACTTTACTTCTACTTCTTCTACTACTACTACTACTACTACTACTACTACTACTACTACTACTACTCATAGTCACAACAGAAACAATGATTAATAGTTATCCTGCAGTATCTTTTTAACGCTCAGCAACTTCCACCGTCCCCAACACACACACACACACACACACACACACACACACACACACACACACACACACACACAAAGAAAGAAAGGGAGAAAAACCAATAAGTCCAAGGATAAAAAAAAAAAAAGCAACAACAAAGAAGAAGAGGAGGAGAAGGAGGAGAGAGGAGGAAGAGGAAGAAAAGGAAGAGGAAGACTGAATGAGTTCTGGACAAGGAAACAAAAGAGCTCACTTGAAGGAAGACGAAAATACACAATCCTGTCTTACCCCTCGCCTGTGTGTGCCAATAACTTCCCTTCCCTGTATTGCTTCTGTAAGGGAGGTTTTAGGAGGCAACATCCTCTCACTGCACCCAAACGTACCTTGCACCCTCCTCCATCCCTGCTGAGCCTGTGAAAGCTTTGGACACTTCAGAAGTCATTGGAAAAACACGTCTCCTTCACTTCACGTTGTTTTAAGCACTAACCTTTATTCTGAAATGCTTTGCTTTCTCACCACGACTGTATTTAAACCCCTCCTGTGCTGGGACGCGTTTTGATCTTGAGTTTTGGGTGTGATTAGACGATTTTATTTACATTAGGAAGGATTTATAGAGGTCAGAAGATTAATAGCCAGATTCTTCACTATTTTTAATCCCCACATAAATTTTTGAAGCTGTATAAGATCACCAAATAGTAAGCAGAATATATTTATGTATATATGAAAATGTGTCATGATACTGTAGAGGTTAAAGGCCTCTTAAGACTTGCCGGGTTCTCAATAGTGTTTCTAGTGTTCATGTAGAAATATTGTTGATCTGTCACTAGAATCGTAAAGATATCCTTAAAAACCCGTGTTACTTCAATATTTAGACCCTTGTGAAAGCAGTCGAGGTTAGGTGTGGTTAGGAGTGATTCAAACTACTATATACTGCTGGAATATCTATCAAGGACGATGTAGAAAGTGATGCTTTTATCCTCTTTCTTAAGGTGAGAAGGAGAGAAACACACACACACACACACACACACACACACACACAGCCTGCCAGCCAGAAGGTCCAACGCCACACTCAACGCAAAACTCAACCACACCTTTCTAAATGTTTGGAATCACACGGTAGCAAGCGAAGGGTTTACCGAGACCCACGCCCAACCTTAGCCCAACCCACGCCCAACCTACGCCCAACCCACGCCCAACCCACGCCCAACCCACTCACTGACCAAATAGAAAAGGGACCTAACATCACGCAGCCTTACTTCACAAGACCAGACCTTCTAAAACTGAACTTTAGACAGAACCTCACAAACTGAACCTTCATCAATATAGAAGGTTTTTAATTGAACCCTCAAGACAGAAGCTTACGAGTTTAAACCTTTACAAGACAGTACCTTAGAAATTTGAACCCTCAGGACAGAACCTTAGAAATCTGAACCTTTACAAGACAGAGCCTTACAAATTTTAACCTTTACAAGATAGAACTTTACAAATTTGAACCTTTACAAGACAAAACCTTACAAATGTGAAACTTTACAAGACAGAACCTTTCAAATTTGAATCTTTACCAAACAGAACCTTGCAAATTTGAACCCTCACGAGATAGAACCCTCCCAAATTAAGCCTTCACAGAACAAGAGGACAAAGCTTTCTATATTGACCTCCCCCCGCAAGACGTAAGCCAGATTGAACCCTCACCCTCAAGAGATAGAACCTAGAACCTTTCATTTGAACCTTGCTACGCCCTCTGACCTACTTCGACGCACAACGGAACCCCAGGAGGAGAGACGGGGCACTTAAAAAGAGTACTCAGACCCACCGTGCCCCTCCCCCTCCCTACTGAAGAGAAAAACTGGGGAATACGTCATCCTGGGTCGCCTTTCGTGTAAAAAAAAATCGTGTACATTTGTATATATCTGTACAAACACTTAGTTGACGTATATACACATACCTGAACTCTCTCTCTCTCTCTCTCTCTCTCTCTCTCTCTCTCTCTCTCTCTCTCTCTCTCTCTCTCTCATGAATTGTTGTGAGTTGATATTCTGACTTGCTGTTTTGCTCATTTTTAAACTCCGGACTAGTTTGTGTGGCGGAGGGCGGAGGAGTGACAGGCTGACAGCAATCAGTCACTATTACCGCTACTGTTGCCACCACCACGTCCACCACCACGTTTTTGTCTTGCCCCGGGCTGTGAATTGGGCTTTCCTTTAACTTATTTTGCCCTCTTGAATTTCTGGACTAGTTAAAATGGTGGATAGAATGAGCAATGGTACTAATCTTTCAGTACCACCACTACTGCTATCGTTATCACCGCTACCTCCATGTTTGTGAATTAAGCTTCTTTTTTTTTTTTTTTATCTTATTTTTACCTCTTGAACCTCTGGACTAGTTGAAGTGGTGGATAGAATAAGCAATGGTACCAATCTTTTACCTCTATCACCATGTTTTGTCTTGCCCCGGGCTGTGAATTAAGCTTTTTTTTTTTTTTATCTTTTGTCCTCTTGAACCTCTGGACTAGTTAAGGTAGTGGAAAGAATGAGCAGTGGTACCAATCTTTCAATATCACCACTACTGTTACCGCTGCCACCGCTACCTCCTCCTCCTCCTCCTCCTCCCACCACCAGTATTTTCTCGTCCTTTCCTGCAATATATCTTAGGCGACGTGCGCTTGGCTGCAACGGAACCCCCAAATGCGTGGTAATGGTGTTCTAATGGAGTGCCCGCCAACCCCTCCCCCTTCCTTCCATCACCTGTGACCTTCTCTTCGTTCTCTCTCTTACCCATTACATCACCTCCCCCTATCCTTGCTTCCTTCTTCCCTTCTCTTCCCTTCCCTTCCCTTCCCTTTCTTCTCCATTCGTCCTTGCCTGAATATTTTACCTCGCTACTTCGTTTCTTGTAAAGTTTCTTGTGCTTTGTCTCTTTCGTTCCTTCTTTTTCTTCTCGTCCTTCTCTTCCTCCTTTCTAATTCACTTACTTGTTTTCTCTCTATCTCTTTATTCCTTTCGTATCTACTACTACTACTTCTACTACTACTACTACTACTACTACTACTACTTTCGTTTCAATCCCCCACACACGCAGTCTTCACCCATCACGACCCCCATAACCTCCTCTCTCTCTCTCTCTCTCTCTCTCTCTCTCTCTCTCTCTCTCTCTCTCTCTCTCTCTCTCAGTACCAAGTTAGGATGCAATGTGTAAATAGCAAATGATAATAATGTTGACAATCTTATATTATCATCTCCCTTTATTCCCATTCCCGCCAAAATAATACGAGCAGATTCCGAACTGTAGTATATAATGGTATGAAAAAAGTTAATTATGTTTAGAGTTAGTATAATGGTTTAGTGAGTGAGTGAGTGAGTGAGTGAGATCATTTGGCGCTTAGTAATGTTGCATCGAGCCCTGTGTCACATTACTGAGATCCAGAATAAAATAAAAATGATGATGATGATGATGTTGAAAGTGTATATGTATTACCACTGTTCGAATGATAATGATGAGAAATATTACCCTTACGGAAACATAACACACACACACACACACACACACACACACACACACACACACACACCGTCTAAATAGTATATATGTGTGTGTGTGTGTGTGTGTGTGCGTCGTGATTTCTTCCTCCACAGTGTAAAGTGAGACTAATTACACGGGAACTCGACACCTGCCTTGTTTTATTCCCTCCTCCTCCTCCTCCTCCTCCTCCTCCTCCTCCTCCTCGCCCTGCTGTCAATATTCTCAGGTTTCAAAACGCGAGGAGGTTCAATAAAACTTACCAAGGATAATTTGCGTGAAGATACGAGGTAGGTGTTCTCTCTCTCTCTCTCTCTCTCTCTCTCTCTCTCTCTCTCTCTCTCTCTCTCATTATGATATTTCACGTATTATTGCTTTTATGGGTGTTATTCTCTCTCTCTCTCTCTCTCTCTCTCTCTCTCTCTCTCTCTCTCTCTCTCTCTCTCTCTCTCTCTCTGCTTTGCGCGATCGAGTTGCTTTCTCTTGGTCTTAAAAACGCGCAAGTTCCTACAAAGAATCCTTGGCGCATCTGAGTTACGACCGCGGGAGTTTCGTTACCTTACCTTCAGAATCATTTTTCTCGTTTTTTCTTCTCTTCCTTCTTTTTTCTTTCCCGCATTCGCCAAACTTAATCGAGGTCAAGGAATATGTGGTACGTACTCTCTCTCTCTCTCTCTCTCTCTCTCTCTCTCTCTCTCTCTCTCTCTCTCTCTCTCTCTCTCTCTCTCTCTCTCTCTCTTTCTTTTCTCTCTCTCTCTCTCCATTTTTTTTTTTCTGTGGTTGGATTTTTCTCTCCGTCTTGTTCTCTTCTCTCCTTCTCTCCTTATCCTCTTGATCTTCCTTAGTCTTCTTCTGTTCCTCTTGTTTCCTTCCTTCTTACTGCTCTTTTTGTCTGATTTTCCACATTTTCACCTTTAATTTACTGTGTTGTCTCTTTTTGTTTCGTTTCCTTGTACTTGTTCTTAGTCTTTTTTCCCTGTTTCCACTTTTCTTTTTTTCTTTCTTTTCCCTCCACTTTTTTTTTTTTTTTCATCTATTTCCAGTTTTTCCCTCTTTTGTTTTATTGTGGCTGTCTATTTTTATTTTTGTTCTTCTTCTCTTTTACATTTCACATGCAAGTTTGTTTTTCCACATCCTGCAACTTTTTTTCTTTTTTTTTTCTTTTTTTGCATCATTATTTGTTGTTGCTGTTGTTGTATCCTCTCTCTCTCTCTCTCTCTCTCTCTCTCTCTCTCTCTCTCTCTCTCTCTCTCTCTCTCTCTCTCTCTCTCTCTCTCTCTCTCTCTCCTTTTTTTCATGTGTGTTTGCTCCTTGCCTTACTCGTATTGTGTTCTGTTATTTGTTTTCTTTTTCTTTATCTTTACCGTGTGTGTGTGTGTGTGTGTGTGTGTGTGTGTGTGTGTGTGTGTGTGTGTGTCGTTCCCAGCCATACTGTTCTGTTTTCTTCCTTTTTCCTCGTTTCTCGCAAGTTCACGCGTTAAAATTTTCCCTTTCCTGCAGTGTGTGTGCGTGTGTGTGTGTTTGTCTTTGTGTTTGCGTTCCCGTCGTCATGTCAGAGAAGAACCATCGCCTAAGCTTTTATTTGTTTATTTATTTACTTATATTCATGTTTATGTGGCAAGGGGAGCTTTTATTCTTCAGCAAGGGAAAGAAAAGGTTCAACGGGATCTTCAGAGGATAAAGGGGATAAGAAACCGTGTGTGTGTGTGTGTGTGTGTGTGTGTGTGTGTAGATGTGAAGAGTGCTATACATAAACATCTTGAGAGCCTTCCCGCGTCTGATGAACGAGGAGGAGGAGGAGGAGGAGGAGGAGGAGGAAGAGGAGGAGAGTAATGAAGAAGAAAGGAAGAGGAAGCCACAAATATAAGAAGAAGGATGGAGAAGATTTAAGTAGTTCTGTTTGATATGTGATTCCACGTCGATTTTCCTCCTCCTCCTCCTTTTCCTCCTCCTCCTCCTCCTCCTCCTCCTCCTCCTCCTCCTCTTCGTCCTCTTCATAATAATATACAAAACTTAAGTATTATTCTATTTTCTCCTTTGTGTTATTTTTCATAATTCGTGTTCTTCCGTCATTCTCTCTCTCTCTCTCTCTCTCTCTCTCTCTCTCTCTCTCTCTCTCTCTCTCTCTCTCTCTCTCTCTCTCTCTCTCTCTCTCTCTCAGCATGACACTTTTTCTCTCATATTTTCACTTTCTCCTCCCTTTCTTCTCGTCTTTCTCTCCTTACTCTCATAAATCACCACCTCTCATTTTCCTTACATTTCTCCTCTTCTTCTTCTTCTTCTTCTTCTTCTTCTTCTTCTTTCCTCTTCTTCCTTCTTTCATTTCGTGCTCCCCTTTCCAATTCACTCATTTGTTTTGTATCTTTATTGTGTCTTCTGTTACTACTGCCGCTACATTCTCTCTCTCTCTCTCTCTCTCTCTCTCTCTCTCTCTCTCTCTCTCTCTCTCTCTCTCTCTCTCTCATTTATTTTCACCATGGTCTCCTCCTTCCCTTAAATCTTACTTTTCTCACCCTCACTCTCTCATTTCTCGCCTTCCTCCATCACCTCGTAATCTTCACAAAGCATCCCTCATCTCTCTCTCTCTCTCTCTCTCTCTCTCTCTCTCTCTCTCTCTCTCTCTCTCTCTCTCTCTCTCTCTCTCCGTTTTTCTCGATTTTTCTTACATTTTTATTTTTTTCTTATTTTATCATTTCTTTCTATCTCGCCTATTTTTTTTTTATTCATTGTCACCATTTTTTTTTCTTTTTCCATCTCATTTTTCCTTTTTTTCCTATTTTCTCATCTTTATCCACCTCTTCACTTGTTTCCAGTCTTTCGCTTCGCATTGCCCTCAAATCATTTCATCTTTACATTTTCTCTTTCTCTCCCCCTTCATCTCGTTTATGAGTCTTCCCCTTATTCACGTCTCCTCGCTTTCATTCCTTTCCTCTTCATTTGGCTCATGTGTATGTATTGTGTCTTCTTGCCCTTTTGTATTATTCCATTACATTATCCTCCTTTCATCTCTCTATTTCCTTCTTCACTTCTTATTTTTGTTGTTTCACTATTTCTTCTTATTGGTTCTTCTTCAATTCTTTCTCTTCATTCTTTTTTTTTTTATTTCCTGTTCTCTACCTTTCAAGTTTTTTTCTTTTTTTTTTTTGTTTTCCAGTGTTTGTTTGTTGTATCCTCTCTCTCCTTAATTTTCATTCCTTTTTTTTAATCTGTATTCACGTTATCAGTTTCCCCTACCTTCGTTTTTTCCTTTCCACGTCTGTTCCTTATTTTTCACCATTATTTGTGTTTGCTGTTCCTTTCTCTCCTTATTTGTCATCTGTACTCTGCTATTCATTCCTTCTTTTAACCTGTATTTCACCACCTCAGTTTTCCTTCCTCTACCTTTTTTTTTCCACTTTCTCTTTCTATTCCATATTTTTCGCCATTAGTTGTGTTAGCTGTACCTTTTTCTCTCCTTAATCTCCATCCGTACTCTCCTATTCGTTCCTGTATTTCACGTTTTCTTTCTTTCTTCCAATTTCACTGCATCGCCGCCTTCCCAGTCTCCGCCACACCTTCCCTTTCTCAAATGTCCACCGGCTCGTCTATCCGATTTGCAGATGATACGATTCCTCATTTCCCTTCCGGTCCCTGCGCTGGCTTCCCTTGCACCTGAGACAGCCCTGCAGGAAAAGAACCCCGTGGTGAGCTAAGGAAAAGTTAGGTAAGGTAAGGTAAAAGGGAGATAAGGTAAGGTACGTAAGGGAAGGTGAGGTAAGGGAGGGTAAGGGTAAAAGGGAGGTTAAAGGTAAGGTGTTAGTCTGGGGTGCGAGAGTTAATAGGGATATAATAAACGCGGGTGACAGTGAGTGAGTTGGCTTTCTTTCTTTCTTTTCTTTCTTTCTTTCTTTCTTTCTTACTACGTTTCTGTACCTATTTGTTTCTTTTTTCAGTGTAAAAGTTGCGATATTTTTCTCTCTCTCTCTCTCTCTCTCTCTCTCTCTCTCTCTCTCTCTCTCTCTCTCTCTCTCTCTCTCTCTCTCTCTCTCTCTCTCTCTCTCTCTCTCTCTCTCAATAATTAAATGAATAAGTGACCATTACATAAGCAAATAGATAATATATTACAAAACGAGAGAGAGAGAGAGGCCATTTTTCCCCTCATTAATTTGCCCTCATGTTGCGTACCATCATCTCAAGTCCCCTCATCTCTACCTTTCTTCCCTTTACCTCCTTTCATGATTCCCCTTGCTCGCCGTCACGCTCCCTCCTTCCAAGCCTTCCATTATTCGCTCGCTCGGCGCGTCCCCCTCTGTCTAACCTGGATTCCACGAATAATCATAATAGAAGAGGGGATTCTTACCTCAGAAATGCTGCTCCTATTTATATATTTATATATTTATATATATATTTATATATTTATATATTTATATATTTATATAGTGATTGTGGTGGCGGTGAAATGACTTGAGTTGTTTGTAGTTTTATAACCTCCTTGTTGTATATATTAATTTGTTTAAGATTTCTGAGGATCTTACATGGTTTTTTTTTTTTCTTTCTTCTAGCGTGAGATGCACAAAGTCATCGAAATATAAGCGACAGGAACGCCAGTCTGAGCAGAGTATAAACATGGTAAAGTCTGTGTGAGTTTGAGTCAGCCGAAGCTCCACCAAAGCGTCTTTCTAACCAACCTAGCTCACTGTAGCTCTTTAAACTGTAAACAACACTTTGTAACGGCAAGAATACAAAATAAAGGGTGAGTCAAAATTATGTCACCCCTAGTATGACAGGATGAGTCAAAATTATATTAGTTTCAATTTCATCTCGTACCAGTGTTAACATAATTTTGAGTCACCCTGTGTAAGTTGCAATACTCACAACCCAGGGATTCAGGAAGTGTGGTCTATAGCCATACTGTGTCATCGTTGCAGGTCATTGTGAACCTTGAACTAGAAGTGCCTGACTGGATTGGCTGTTATGAAGTACATGGCTAATAGAACGGGACACCCTTTACATCAGTGTTCTTGTGAAGATAGTGTCCTCAAATAATGTTATGTACGTTGGAATCTCTAATCAAATATCTTTTGATTTTGATATAGTAGATCAATTTTAGTACATGCATATGCATAACTCTTAATAGTTTTGAAATATGTACACGACTTATTTGAGAATCTTGTATAAGGCTCACATCTGTGATATGCATTTTCCAGCATGCAAGAAGCAAGATCATGTGAACACTGCAAGATTGGGTCTTCAGACACAGTTATGTTGGCACCAGTTGGACCTGTATACTATGCCTGCCCAGGATACCCCAGCAGGTCCCCACCTCACACTGAAGAGTGGCTTACCTAAGGAACTGTACAGTCTGGATTCAACAGCTTCCCAAGTTTCCCTGCTACAATTGTACCAGCATCCTGTCTGCTCAGCTCACTACTAGTGAAAAGGATCGACAAAAGTGGTACCCCAATGGCCAAAAGAACTGTACTAAGTCCAAAATACTCCGAAGAAATATTACATTATGGAAATTGTTTAAAGGTTTTTGTTTATTATTAGCATGATCTAGTTGTGTCAGTCTTAACAGTCCAGATTGTACAGACATGAACCATTGTTCACTGCACTTCCTGCAGATGTAACTTCAGTCATTACTGCAAGGTGTGTGTTGTGTAATTAGGTTTATATACATTTTTGAGTGAGAATATTTAGACTAATTAAATAGTAAGTTTCTCAACTTTCTAGATCTTTGCTGTTACTGTTGTGTGTGAGATTTCAGGGGCTGTATTCTACAAACCGTCATAGGTAATGAAGTGATCGTAGCAAGGCAAAATGGTGCATTTTATACACAAGTCCCTCTATAACAGGCTCTCACCTTGTGACTCGTCATAAGTGCTAAGACAGGGTTCACCCTGTTGTAGTGCCGCCAACCGCCGTCTTAAAACTTTTGTCAACATGGTGGGAAGTTGGCTGTGTGTACTATAACATGATCCTCGACAGTTTTTATTATTAATTAATGATAAATATCCATAATGATGACTAAATAATACCCTTTAATTTACCATTATAGATAACTGCCGAGAAGGGTACGATCAGTTTTCCCAAAACTCAAACAAACCTTGCCCTGCGTGGCCTGCATGTGTCATGTGTCAATGTATCGGGCGTTCGGGCCTATCTTCTCCAGTTTGTCATGTTTCTTTTGTTCGATACACAGTCTAACTATTCCCAAAGTAGTAATATGATGTCTAAATAATATAAATTGTAGAAAATTATATCAAGGAACTATTTTTTTTTTTTTTCTATACATGCATAAAGTTGACAAGTAATGAGCCTAAAGACCAACAGTGGAGTAACAGTCAGGCATTCAGTGAGACCTGAGGCTGACTGTGTAGAACGCGGCCCCAGAATGGTGATCTGTGTTTTGTATATTTATGGTGACAATATAGTGTTGCAAGGGAGAACATGCTGTTTGAGAGCAATGCCATTGTGAAATGCTTAAAAATCATTTTAGAAAGTTCCTCCTCAACTTTTGCAATGAAAATGGTCTAGGAATACTTTTAGAACTTGTAATTACTAACAAGATTTGTGCAATGAAAATGCTCTCAAAATACTACTCATGTTCTTATATTCATTTTTTTTTTCTGTTATGTTAGACAAATGTATGGATGGCAATGATGGAGTGAGGTAGACATGTTCACACAGGAACTGCTGCCATGTATGTGCAGGCTCTTGGTGCCTCTTCCAGCTTTCCTCATTTTTGTTTCTATAATACTTTAAAATAATTTTGTAATTTGAGAATATTGCCAGAGTAATGTAATGCTTGAAAAAAGTTGTCCCAAGTTAAAAATTGCATAAATTGTTCGAAGTTGAAAATGTACAAGATGTCCAAAATTGTACAAGTTCTGGTATTCCACTGTAAAAAATAGAATTTAAGTCGAAAATTTAAGATTGTCAAACTGTAAACATTTTCAAGGTGTAAAATTTTAGTAGTTTTTGGAAAAATTTTCTAAGAATTTGGTTGAAAAAATTGTCAAATTGTAAACATTTTCAAAGTGTAAAATTTTTTGGAAAAATTTTGTCAAGAAATTGGTTGGAAAAATTTTAGTAGTTTTTGGAAAAATTTTCTAAGTCAAGAAATTGGTTGGAAAGGAAAAATTTTCTAAGTCAAGATGGTTGGAAAGGAAAAATTTTCTAAGTCAAGAAATTGGTTGGAAAATTTTCTAAGTTGAAAATTTTGGTAGAGTTTTCTGAAATTTAAGGTGAAATTTATAAAAGTTTTCTATCAAAAATGGTAAATTCTACTATTGCACTGTAAAAATTTTCTAAGTTGAAAATTTTGGTAGAGTTTTCTGAGATTTATGTAAAAATGTGTTGATTGAATAAAAGTGAAGGAAGGGAGACTCTTCATTGTATTTTTAACCCAAATATGCATCTGCTCTATCTCCGGAGACTCTTCGGAGTATTTATGACTTAGTACAGTTTTTAGGGTCCGTTTTGAGGGCTTTTTTGGCCATTTTTTCCCAGTTTTGACCTTTTTTTGAGGTTTTTTGTCCAGTAGTGCACAGTAATTGGGCCATTTTAGTACCATTTTTAAGGCGTTTTTGGGTCTTTTTGGCTGGCTATATATGGTTTGCCAGTTTTTGCAGTTTTTTGGCCAGTATTGCAGCAGCAGTATTTTCGCCCATTTTTGGTATTTTGGACCATTTGATCATAGAGGACTTGAAAATTAAATTGTCAATCCTTGATTTCTTCTATCTTGCTAGCAATTTTTTTTAAACATTATTTAGCTTCCTAGCATTTTTTGAAGTTGTGCTGCGAGTAGTTAATTTTTTCGTCATGCTGTGAGAACCAATTTTTTCATGTTAGTTAAAACCTTTTTTTTTTATTGCATTGCTTGTGATAAATAATAAGCTTCAAATTAATAGGCGTGTTTTATTTCCGTTATTGTTTGGAGTGAGTGTGGGAATGGAGGCAATATTGGTGTGTCAGACAGTCACCTAAGCCGGCTCGAGGCGACTACTCACTGAAACCAGCCACAAATTCTCAGGAAAGAAAATTTACCAAAAACAATAGATTTCTTCACAATTTATTATTCAGTAGTGACAACAGCTTAGTACAGTGACGACACAAAGAGGCCGTGAAGACAGTTTATTACAATGGAGTAATGGCACCACAACACCACATCTGTCTAACTACATACACCACCCGTGGTACAGTGGAGCCATGCGTGCTTTGGGGTCCGAGGGGTCTCCAAGCGCACGGGTTCGAATCCTGTCCACGGTCCGAGTGTAGGTTGGGCTTCTCACTCGGGACAATGGTTTCCTAGCGGGTGGGTTTTGAGATAGGAGATACCCCCAAAAAGTACCCCCTTCAGCCCGTAAATTCCCGTGAAAAGCCCACATGGTATAAAAAAAATGAGCGAGGGAAGACTTTACTACCACGCTAACTCGCAACTCTTCCCTCCCTGGCCACCAACACCACCAGGAGTACCAGTAGGTGATAGCCGCGCAGGGTCAAGGTGCCATGCAGAATCCTTGGTGGTGGTGGTGGTGCGTTTGCCGGGCCGCTGGGGTGCGCTGCGAGGCAGAGTTCCTCAGCGGCAGTAACGGCGACGGTAGCGGTGATTGTGATGGTGGAAGGGTCTGTGAAGGGTGAAGGCCGTGGGAAGCAAAGTCCCTCCCTGATGGTGCAGGAGTCGGGGGTTCGCTGTAGTCAGGCCTTTGGATCACCAACTCCTGTAAGGGACAAAAATTAACTGATTATATCCACAAGTACCACGCTACACTGTCGTACACTACACACTTTCACTGCCTCAATCAGCCTCTCACTCGCCCCCCTCCCTCGTTATCCCACCCACTCCAGTTACACCCTACACCTTTCACCCTTCTCCCAGCGTTTCCCGTGTTTAGGGTAGCAGCCCGCCCCTTTCCTGTTAAGGACACTCGCATCCCTTCATTCTCACATCTCCCAGGCCAGTCTCGGTAAGGCACACCACGTCACACTCCCTCAAAACTTCCCCCACACCCGATCCTCTCACATCCATACAATCTTGCCACACATTCATCTACCTGGTTAGTGGAATTTTCCCTGCCGTCATCTGCTGGATCTCGTCGCCAATCCGCCTCACCACACCTGCCTCGCTATCACCCACTCAGCGACGGCGTTAAGAGTACGCAGTGTGTGTGGACGCGATGCATGGCAGAGCCATTCCCTGATGTTGCAGCGGTGGCGAGGTAGAGGTGTTGGTAGTTGGCGTTTTCAGTGAAGGCGTCGTGATAGTAGAGGAGACCCACTATCGCTGGCGAGTCAGGCCTTTGGATCGTCAACTCCTGTAATGGACAAAAACATGAACAAAACGCTCGTTCACTAGCTTGCCCTAAACCTCCTCTACTGCCTCAATCAGCCTTTCACCACCACCACCACATTCCCTTCACGTCTACTCCACTCGTTCACCCAAAGCGTGTTCTAACTCATTCAAACACTTCATTAACCTATGTCTGTCCTAAACAAATTCCTTCACTGCTTTAGCCAGCCTTTCCCTCGTCTCTACTCAGTTCCACAGATCCACTACTATCGTCCTTTTCACGCCACTTCCTTATACTCACAGTCGTTGTCACGAACTGACAAATATATCGAACACCTCTACAACAATGATACGTCCTGATGAAGTCTCGTCCGTTCAACTACCACTTCAGAACGAATTTGATGGCTATATTCCCAAACAGGACTTCCCGTTTCAAACTTGCAGTCTAGTAACAGATCCCCCAGAGCGGTTTACGTCACCCTCGTTTTACTACCTTCAGCACGAATCCTGTCCTTCACTTACTTGCCTGCCTGCCTTCCACTTCAAGAACTAATTTCATGGTTATATCCCCAAACTTGACGTTACACTACCACGTCTCGCTTCTTATGCACGTAACTTGAAGCAGCAACCTCGTTACCTTCAGAAATCTTGCCCACTCATTCTTTTTGCTGTTTCCGAGACCTATTCTCTAACGAGGGAACCACAATGACTTCCGAAACATTTTGACCTCAAATATAACTTATTTAGGATTTCTATAGCAACTCCTCACGTTTAATCCCTTCAGCACCAAGACACGTTTTCATATTCCTTCTGTTACTATATGGTGATTTTATACAACTACAGAAACTTGCGTGAGAATTAAAATAGTGAAGACTGGCCATTAACCTTGAGACATCCATACACGCTTCGTAACATCAATAGAATTATCTCGTACACATTTCATGGTAAAAATGCGTCATAGTACTGAAGAGGTTAAGCGTAATTCTTCCTACATAACTACAATGACCACCAAAACACTTCACTTGCTACAGCTATTACCCAAGTCTATTCTGAACCCATTTTACTGTAACCACACTAGTGAATGAACGACCATCTGTCCCTACTGACAACTAGAGCGAGTAAACACTTATATGTAGCGATAGTTCCGGAGACATCCTGCATACAGACAGACAAACATCGTACAATTATCCTTCCAATAGACAGTACACATCCTACACATATCCAGTTACCCTTTATCAGTCAACATTCTTAATCCTCAAGTTACTGACTAACAACTTCCTATCACCACTACAGTGTCAATGCGCACACAACGCCAACACCTACACCATTGATTCACATACCACCAATCCCTCCGCTGTGCTGTGCTGCGGGGTGCTGTGCTGCGGGTGCTGTGGTCCGCTAGCCTCCTCACAGCAGCGGCACGTCACTCCACCGCACGAAAAACCTCAATCACGTACGCCGCTAGCCTCCTCACAGCAGCGGCACGTCACTCCACCGCACGAAAAACCTCCATCACGTACGTCAAGCTTCCCGTTGCTGTTCCTCCCGCTGCTGCACGTCACACCCGACAACAAGACACAGACGGACATTGGGCTGCGAAGATTCGAGGGGTCGATAGTAGCGTGGTGATTCAAGAGATGTAGCGGGCGTGATGTCTGGGTGAAGAATGGTCCAGCTGTCATTCTAAACTCCTGATCCTGCTTCGGTTCTTGCTCTCCCCCACAATTTGAGGGCAAATGAGCATATGAAACGCTGCCAGGAACCTAACCACTGCTCCACCACCTGGATATAAACTAGCCACGCTCTTTAACTCCCTCCAAACCAACCGTTACACAAACTCAATTGCATTAATTTGTTTTATCAGTCATTTCTACCTTCCGTGTAGTACTTATAATAATGTTTTTTTTTTTCATTTTGTTGTAACATTTTGAATCTTCCTTCGTAATAAATTATTATGATAGATAATAATTCTCTCTCTCTCTCTCTCTCTCTCTCTCTCTCTCTCTCTCTCATACACACACACACACACACACACACATCCCCCGTGTGATGTGTGTGAGTGAATGAGTGTGCGTGCGTGCGTGTGTGTTTGCGCGTATCTGTGAGCATGTGATGTGTGAGAATGAGTGTGTGTGTTTGTGTGTGTGTGTGTGTTTCACTGTTTGATCTGGTGCAGTCTCTGACGAGACAGCCAGACGTTACCCTACGGAACGAGCTCAGAGCTCATTATTTCCGATCTTCGGATAGGCCTGAGACCAGGCACACACCACACACCGGGACAAGGTCACAACTCCTCGATTTACATCCCGTACCTACTCACTGCTAGGTGAACAGGGGCTACACGTGAAAGGAGACACACCCAAATATCTCCACCCGGGGAATCGAACCCCGGTCCTCTGGCTTGTGAAGCCAGCGCTCTAACAACTGAGCTACCGGGCGTGTGTGTGTGTGTGTGTGTGTGTACCTGTGAGCATGTGATGTGTGAGTGAATGAGTGTGTGTGTGTGTGTGTGTGTGTGTGTGTGTGTGTGTGTGTGTGCGCGCGCGCGCGTATCTGTGAGCATGTGATGTGTGTGAGTGAATGAGTGTGCGTGCGTGCGTGTGATGACGAACGTGTGTCCAACGAGCGCCTACTTTATACGCCTTACCGTACCACCACTACCACCATCACCACCACCACAGTGTCAGGAGCAAGTCGTTAACAGGCGGGGCACCTCCACAAATTTTAAACACACTTAAACTTCTTTCCTTATAACGTGCGAGGACGAGTGAAGAAGCAAGTGCATTGTGTTTTGTGCGTGTATGGACGAGTTCCTGTGCGTGCCATGTGCTCGTTGGTAGGACAGCGAGAGTGCGGCAGTTAATCCCTTCAATACTGACACGCGTTTTTACCTTGTAGTGCGATTAGACGATTTTATTTGCGTTAGGAAGGGTCAGTGGAGCTCAAAAGATTAATGATTAGAGTCTTTACTATTCTAATCCCAACATGTGTTTCTGCAGCTGTAAACAATCACCAGTTAGTAAGCAGAATGAATATGGAAACACGTCCTGATACTAAAGAGGTAACCACCACCCTCAGAACAGTCATGAACTGCCTCCTCAAACTCACTTGTAAATACGTAATACCAAATCTTTTTATCAGGCTATATCGGGTTGAGAGTTGATAATATAGGCTTAACTTAACTACTATACATTTCAGCGGTGGACAAACGGTGTTTTTTGCAGAAATCTCCTAAAACGAATCGTTGGATGAGTATGATATTTCAACACACTACCTTGAACATCCGTTCGTAATTTATGGTTAACATACCACAGTGCTATATGTGTTATGTGAGGAGTTTACTGAGTGATATTACGCCTAATCCAGTCATCATATCAAAGGTGTTATACAGAATCGGACGGGTGTGGGGTACTCGTCTAACCCCCACCACCACCACCACCACCCTGAAGAACCCCCAGACCACTCCTTCTCTACCCCAGTATCGCATGACCCTCTTCCCGCTTCCTCTTCACCCCTATTCACACCATCAGCCTTCCACCTTTGATTTTTTTCCCTATTGTAATTACATACGTATAGGTATAATAGTTACATACGTCAGTATGTACATACATATCATACATTAATAATATTATTTAATACAATTGCTGGTATATGTGGACATGAAAACCAGAGTGGGTCAAACGACCGTGAAAGCAATAGCTAATTCCGCTGTTAATGGCCGTATAGCTGGATAATAAGCAACGTATCTAACAACAAAATAATATTATATATAAACTGGACCACTTTTTATGATCAATAGGTAGACAGTACGCAATAAGAGTATCAACTTTTCCTAACAGTAGAAGGTCCAGGTCACAGGTAATTCCAGCACATCATGTTCACATGGTTGACCATAACGACTGCAAACATGGCTCTTCTATATACTACACGTAAACGTGCTGTTGTACAGTAATTATCAACGTGAACCACTTCTTGCCTTCATGAAATTGTACCATACTCGTTAATAATCATATCTATACATACACACTTACAGAACATTATAATGTATAAATACAGTGGTGGGAGAAGTAGGGAGGGACACAGGAGTGAGGGAGGCGAGGAGCTAGGGAGAGGAGAGGAGGGATAAAGAGGGCGAGAACTTCCGAGACGGGGAGACGTAGTAGTGGTTAGGAATGGTTTGGGTGGGTGTGTGGGGCCACACTTTCATTCGAATGCGTCAACATGACTCGTCGGCTTTGTGTTATTTTTCACGAGTAAACTCCTCACATAACACATATAGCACCGTGGTATGTTAACCATAAATTACGAACGGATGTTCAAGGTAGTGTGTTGAAATATCATACTCATCCAACGATTCGTTTAGGAGATATCTGCAAAAAACACCGTTTGTCCACCGCTGAAATGTACTATAGTAGATAACAACATAACTAAATAAATAACTAACAACATGAGTAATGAAAGATAACAGGCTCACTTGTAAATATCAAGTAGCAATTTTTTTTATCATTACGTAC
>NC_059263.1:3922500-3940000 GCF_017591435.1 Portunus trituberculatus | reverse complement strand
AGAGAGAGAGAGAGAGAGAGAGAGAGAGAGAGAGAGAGAGAGAGAGAGAGAGAGAGAGAGAGAGAGAGAGAGAGAGAGAGAGAGAGTTAACCAACACTTGTCCTACACCATATCTGAATTTTTGTAGTTCATTACCATTTGTTAGTTAATGTTAAGTTTAGTAGGATAGACTGAGAGAAACTATGAAAATAAGTCAGAACTGGTGAAGCGTGGAGCAAACTATGCAATGTGGGCCATCCTAAACTCATGTCACTTTCTGTAATTTCATAGTCATGTTGCATTAGTTTCAGTTCATCATGCCAGATGGGTCAGCTGGAGTGACTCGTATCTGGCAACAATGAGAAACTAACTGAAGATTTTTAATTCATCATGGCCTGGTTTTGTCGTTGATGAGACGAGTAAAACTTGCTGGAGTAGAACTAAATTGCCGTGTCTCCCAAATAAACACCCAAGGCAATGAAAGGAGTCCTCCCAAGATGACACCCCAGAGTGTTAGGAAGATGTCAGCAGTAGCCAAGGCAATGGTCAAGTCTGGAATCTTTATCAAACACAAACTGCTGCTTTGGAAGGACTCAGATACCACCATGGCAGCAGATGGAGACAAAAAAATAAAGCAGGTATTATAGAAACAACCTTAACTACTGATTACAAGCCAGTGATAATTTCTGGGCAATAATATGATACTTTCAAAATTATGATCTACACAATGAAATCATTAGCAACAAAATTATCAATCTTAATTCATGTGAACCTAACCTAACAATCTTTGGATGGAAACACTAATGTCATTTCAATATCATCCAAAAAAAGCAAAAATAACAGCTTAACTTACTCTCAACTTTCTTCACCAATGACTAAGTTGACAAAATGCATTATACCCCATGAGAACCTTCCCTCTTATTGATTGTGTTGTTTTCACGGTGACAGGTGGGCAGGGCTCAGTGGTGGCTGGGGCTGGAAACTACAGGACCCCCACCAGCAGCAACACCAGAAAAATGACACACACACACACACAAAACTAGATAAGTAAACACACACACACACACAAAACTAGATAAGTAAACACACACACACACACTTCTCTTCCAAGCCTCAAGATCTATTCCATTCCACCCATTGGTAAATATCTAGAACATAAACCCACCCATTTCTATTCCACTCCAATGAGATAAGACTCAATATTTAACACCACTTTCCTCTCCCCGGGCAGTCAAGTTAGTGTCAACCCACCACCGCGACAACCACCACCCACATCTCCCACACCAGCACACCCATTTCTGCTCCAGGCCAAAGAGTGAGACTGAGAAAAAAAAAAAAAAAACATTTAACACCAAATTTTTATAAGCCACACGTAAATTTCTATCCTGGGGCGGTCGGGTAAGTGACGATCCCACCACCACCACCACTACCCAATGTCTCCCTGTCACAGCCATAATTACCATCAAGGAAGTTAAATTTTACGAAGAATTCATCGTAGCAAGCCTCAGTCAGCACCAGGAGGCACAGCTGGCGGAAAAGGGCTGCCATGGTAGTGTGGGCGCCGCAGGGAGGCAGTAAGGAGTGAGTGAGCGTGGCAGTAGTGTCTCTCGTCTGCTGCCAGAGTTTATCACGTCTCAGATGGCACCACCACCCCCACGAAAGTCAGGAGCAGGGATATATAACCACTATTTTTCTATTTATAGCTTATTTATCCATTCCAGAGATCTCCTGTGCATTGAAATAAAGGTAGAGTTAGTAAAATACATGTTCCAGCTTTCACCTTAATTTTTTTCATGGTTTTCCCTCTTCTTCTTTTTTTTTTTTCGTTTCCGAGTTTCCTATTCATTGAGACTAATAACTTATTTTTAACACACCTTTATTCGCTAAAAATGTTTCCTTTTCGTTAAAATAAAGGTAAAGATGAGATAATGAGATACGTGTTCCAGTCTCTCCCATTAAATAATGATAGATTTTGTAAAGGTCTCTCTCCAGGATCCCAGCCTCCTTTCACATCGTTTTATTAGTGTTCTCCATTGCATTACTTCCTGTGCGTTGACATATGGGTAGATTTAAGATAAGTATTGTTCCAGTCTCGTACTCTTATAATAATCTTGTGTCGGCGTCCAAGATAAGATAAATATTACAAGAAAGATAACTATTACTACCTATTCGCACCCATGACCACCGCTACCCTCAGAACAAGATCCAATACAGAACTATAAGTTGCTACTACTTCACGTATATTTATTTCTGAGCAAGATTATTAGATTAGAGATTAAAAGATAGCTCTTTCTCCGGCCTCCACCATATAACAAGGGTTACATAACGCTCTTTAATACTAATCAATCTCTTTATAACATCTATTTCCTTCCGGTATATTCAGTCCATCGAGATGAGAACATAACAACGTAATAGAAGCTGCATATGAACCCATTAGACCTACACGTGGCAGAGAGAGAGAGAGAGAGAGAGAGAGACTGTTTACTAAAGTGATTGACACGCATGCATCCTGAATCTGAATGCCTAGATTGTCTCTTCTTATTGTGCAGCCTCAGTTGGCATAGCAAAGGAATATAAGACAGGTTGGGGACTTAAGTCGCGTTCCTGCCTCTCTTTTTTTACCAGTACAGGAGAAGACTTAACTGTAGGAGATTGGAACAGGCTAATGAAGAAACGATGAATATACAAGTTAAAGATTCAGTAATAGATAAGATAGAGATACCAAGGTGTAAGGGCCGAAATACCTAACTACCCTTGTTATGTCTAAACACATTACTGTACATGCTTGCTCGCGCGCCCACACACACACACACACACACACACACACACACACACACATTCCTTTTGCATTAACAGGTAAAGGTAATTACCAGCCCCTTTTACATTATTACAGTTGTTGTCTTTTTTCGAAACAGTAGTTCGAAGCTCGAGTTTGGTTTGGCCACGTTGTCGCCTCTCCCCCTCCTTGTCGGTATCTCCCTCCTACTGATCTATACGAGTTAACGTCTGCCACCACTCCTGATAGACCGGCAGAGGGCAGCCAGCCTTCACCTGAAGAAAACCTTAGGGTCCTTCTCTCAGTCCGAGTGAGTTCCATGGACTGGGCAGTCAACGTTCTCGCTTCAACCTTTCCTTCACCCCACCCACACCCCTTTGGTCTAGGGTGTATTCCAGCGCTTCTGCCGACGATCTTCTTGTGGGACAAGTACCTTCCTTCCATCAACTGTACGTGTTCTGCGGCGGCCTCTTAGCAGCTGGCTTCTGCGAGGATTACTCTACGCGTCAAGAGAACATGGTGAGGCAAGACCTGAGGTCCCGTGTGGTTCTCGGTCGAGTGGGCGTGGCTGTTCCTGTTACCTTTTGTTTTTGTGGTGTATTTGTGTTTTAATAACTTATGTTCAGCTTTTAAGTGTTTTATAATTCCTTTGATTTTAGATTGAATAGAATTTCCCCAGTTATCTATTCTAAAGTGGGTGCTGACATGCTCCTCCTTTAGCTAAATATAGAACTTCCAACCTGGCAGTGACTCAAGGTCATGAGTAGCACGATCAGAAAAGTGGATTGAGGCTTCATATTGTTTGATTTGTAAAAGACAGGAATTACCTCTGAAATAAAGTGATGGGTAGATGAATGAGGAAAAAGCGCAGTCCGGTTTTTAGCATTGAGTCGCATTGAGTCATTTAGTTAAGTTTATAAATGAGACTAATAACTGGAAATAAGTAGACATGTTTTCAGATATTTACTGCCACGAGTGTGCAGAAAAATATCCACAACCACATCAGATACTAACAAAAGCTCTTGTCTGATTACAAACGATAGCAAGATCAATGGCAATATCATAACATAGCTTACTGCGTAAATAAGTTTGTTACATCACTAATCTACATTCACACGCGTGCCTCGCAATGTTGAGGCATTTCGTGGACACTGCTTGAAATTAATTTGAGTTATTTGTCACTCTCAAACACAAGAAAATAAAAAACACGCATTCCTTCCTATAACTTCCCTCGGCATCACAGAGGCATGAGGGCAAGCAGCAAATCAACGTCTATATGCCGTTTATTAAATGACATGATGAATTAAATAATGAGCCATAAGTAAGACACGAGCAAACCCACATCCTCTTCCTCTAGCTTTCCTCGGGAGAAAATACACGAAAACCCCACGAAAAAAGACACACACAGAGACAGGCAGGCAGAGATAAGAGACAGGCAGGCAGAGACACACAGAGACAGGCAGGCAGAGACACAGGCACAGACCCACACAGGCACAGACCCACACAGACACAGACCCACACAGACGCAGACCCACACAGACACTCACAGAGACCCACACACAGACAGACTCACAGAGACCCACACACAGACAGACTCACAGAGACCCACACACAGACAGACTCATAGAGACCCACACACAGACAGACTCAAGAGACCCACACACAGACAGACTCAGAGACCCACACACAGACAGACTCAGAGACCCACACACAGACAGACTCTCAGAGACCCACACACAGACAGACTCTCAGAGACCCACACACAGACAGACTCTCAGAGACCCACACACAGACAGACTCTCAGAGACCCACACACATAGACTCACAGAGACCCACACACATAGACTCACAGAGACCCACACACATAGACTCACAGAGACCCACTCACAGAGACCCACACACAGACAGACTCAGAGACCCACACACAGACAGACTCAGAGACCCACACACAGACAGACTCAGAGACCCACACACAGACAGACTCAGAGACCCACACACAGACAGACTCAGAGACCCACACACAGATAGACTCAGAGACCCACACACAGACAGACTCTCAGAGACCCACACACAGACAGACTCACAGAGACCCACACACAGACAGACTCACAGAGACCCACTCACAGAGACCCACACACACAGACTCAGAGACCCACACACACAGACTCAGAGACCCACACACACAGACTCAGAGACCCACACACACAGACTCAGAGACCCACACACACAGACTCAGAGACCCACACACACAGACTCAGAGACCCACACACACAGACTCTCACAGACCCACACACATAGACTCACACAGACCCACAGACAGACAGACAGACAGACACACACACACACACAGACCCACACACACAGACCCACCTCACACACAGACATACCCACACACAGACACACTCACAGACCCACACACAGACAAAACTCAGACCCACACATTCACAGACCCACACACAGACACAGACTCAGACCCACACAGACTCACTCTCACAGATCCACACACAGACACAGACTCTCACAGACCCACACATAGACACAGACTCTCACAGACCCACACACAGACACAGACTCAGACCCACACAGACTCACAGACCCACACAGACTCACACAGATCCACACACAGACACAGACTCTCAGACCCACACATAGACAGACTCTCACAGACCCACACAGACTCTCACAGACCCACACACAGACACAGACTCTCACAGACCCACACAGACACACTCACACAGACCCACACAGACCCACACACAGACACACTCGCACAGACCCACACACAGACACACACACACAGACCCAAACACAGACACAGACTCACACAGACCCACACAGACACAGACACAGACCCACACACAGACAGACTCACACAGACAGACTCACACAGACAGACTCACACAGACCCACACACAGACAGACTCACACAGACCCACACACACTCACACAGACACACACACACACACACAGACCCACACAGACAGACCCAGACACAGACAGACACAGACAGACAGACATACAGACAGACAGACAGACACAGACACACACACACACACACACACACACAGAGACACACACAGACACAGACAGACAGACAGGCAGGCAGAGACACTGACACAGACCCACACAGACACAGACCCACACACAGACACAGACACACTCACACACAGACACACCCACACAGACAGACACAGACACACTCACACACAGACACACCACACAGACAGACACAGACACAGACTCACACACAGACACTCACACAGACCCACACAGACAGACAGACAGACAGACAGACTGACCGAGACAGACCGACAGACACAGACAGACACAGACACAGACAGACACACACAGACACACAGACACACACACACAGACACACACACACAGACACACACACACAGACAGACACACACAGACACACAGAGACAGACAGACACACACAGACACACAGACACACACATAGACACACACAGACACAGAGACACACCCACAGACACAGACCCACACAGACACAGACCCACACACAGACACAGACCCACACACAGACACAGACCCACACACAGACACACTCACACAGACACAGACCCACACACAGACAGACTCACACAGACCCACACACAGACCTGCTGACCTGCCTGAGTCTGCCGAGGCTGGCCACAAGACACCAGGAAGCATTGGAAAAATTTGGAGGACTGCTGCGTCATCCACGTCTCCGCCACCTGCTACCCCCCGACGTGCCTCCCACTGCTCGCGCCACCCGACACCAGAATCGCGTGGCGCCCTTAAGACACCGCGCACTGATCGGTATCGACTGAGCGCAGTGCCCACAGTGCGAGCCTTAAATAGATAAGTAAATTAATAAGTGAATTCTAGGTTAAGTTATATCCATAGTTAGGTTAAGCATTTCAGTTCATTGTCTTAGTGTCCCCCCCCCTGTACATTTTCAGTGTAATTTTTTACATTGCCAAAGTATATTATTATTATTATTATTATTACAGACACAGACCCACACACAGACAAAGACTCACACAGACCCACACACAGACACAGACTCACACAGACCCACACACAGACACAGACTCACACAGACCCACACACAGACACACTCATACAGACCCACACAGACACAGACACACAGACACAGACACAGACACACAGACACAGACACACAGACAGACAGAGACACACACACAGACACACAGAGACACACACACAGACACACAGAGACACACACAGACACAGAGACAGAGACACACACACAGACACACACAGACACAGACAGAGACACACACAGACACAGACACACACACAGAGACACACAGACACAGACAGACACTGTACAGACAGACAGACACAGACAGACAGACAGACACAGACAGACACAGACAGAGACAAACACAGACAGACACAGACACACAGACAGACACACGGACAGACACACACACAGACACAGACACACACACACACACACACACACACACAGACACACACACAGACACACACACACACAGACACACACACACACACACACACACACACAGAGACACAGACACACACACACACACAGACACACACACACACACACACACACAGACACAGACACACAGACACACACACACACACACACAGACACACACACACAGACACACACACACAGACACAGAGACACACACACAGACACACAGACACAGACACACACACACACACACACAGACACAGAGACACACACACAGACACACACACACACAGACACACACACAGACACACACACAGACACACACAGACACAGACACACACAGACACAGAGACAGAGACACACACACAGACACACACAGACACAGAGACAGAGACACACACACAGACACACACAGACACAGACACACACACAGAGACACACAGACACAGACACAGACAGACACAGACAGACACACACAGACAGACACAGACAGACAGACAGACACAGACAGACACAGACAGACACACACACAGACACAGACACAGACAGACACAGACAGACACACACAGACAGACACAGACAGACACACACACACACAGACAGACACACACAGACACAGACACGTGTACGTTTTCTCAGCAGCAGATATGAACACGAACAGAAGTTAATCAACACGTCAGTATGCACCCCCTGTGAGTGTGTGCCTCTCTCTACACTCCATGCTCGACCCTCATTGGCTGGTTGGCTGACTGGCTGGAAAAGAGAGTGAGGTGCGAGGTATGAGGTGTGAGGGGTGAGGGAGTGAAGGCAGCCATGCGAGGGTTACCATGGCCCGCTGCTCGTGTCTACATGCTGATCGTGACAGGTGTGCACGTGAAGGCTGCAGTGTAGGGACCGAGCACTGAACACTCATGCGCCACGGAATGAGTGAAAGAACTGTGCGGATGTCACCAATGCTCTCTCTCTCTCTCTCTCTCTCTCTCTCTCTTGACCATATAAACACTTTTCTCGTCAATCTTTACTAATGTATGTATTTCTAAAAGGCTATTATATCAACTTACACGGATTTACTAAGGCTGTTTTTTTTTTTTTTTACTGCATTAATGAGAGAGTAACATTATTTCTCTGTAGTTAATAGTAGAATCACTTTCGAAAACCGTATTAGTAAGAGTGAATCGTTTTTTAATCCGTTACTTTTTTTTCCAATTCATGAGTGACGACGATTGTGTACGGACTGACGACGGCTTTTGCTGAAAACTTCCATGGCATAGTATAAGTCCGGAGGAGGAGGAGGAGGAGGAGGAGGAGATGGAACGAACAGACAGCATCTCAGTGAACATCTGTGTTTCCGTTCTGGGAGGCAAACGCAAACAGTCCAGTGAATAAAAATAAGTCCAGTCGCCACAGTGCTACTTCGCCATCTGACAGTACTGGCGCGTGTGCCTTCCTCTTCCTACTCTCTCTCTCTCTCTCTCTCTCTCTCTCTCTCTCTCTCTCTCTCTCTGATGTAGGCCACTCTTAGAGACAAGACTCTAAGACAAATCATCACTACGAGCAAACAACAGTATATGTACACCACACGTATGTATGTATGTATGTATACCTAAACATGTAGATATAGGTTACTGGGCGCACTACTACACACACACACACACACACACACACACACACACAGCAGGGGAGGTCCATCTGTTCCTAGTTACAGCAAGCCTCAATAACACTATGCCATTAATCTCTGTCGTAACATTCATACCAGCATTCCACGACCACAAACACCAGGGTTCCCAGACTCCACGCTCTCCTTGCGGCATCCTCCAAGACTCTTTCATAAGGACTTTACAGGTGATACGAGGATTAGCCAAGTCCTTATGGGATTATTTTGTGTATTTATTTGCATTTCCCACTGTTAAATAACCACTGAATCCAGAAAGCACCTTGTAAAGCTCTAGGGATTATTTGTGTATTTATTTGCATTTTCACTGCTAAATAACCACTAGAATCAAGAGAGCACCCTTGTAAAGCTCTAATAATTTCCACTGCATCCTGATCAAAAAGTACAGATGACGTGGTGATGTTTAGGAATGAAATGGTCTTCGAAAACCTCTTATAACTTCCACTAAAGCCTAGTTAGAAAAGAAAGAAATATAAATTGTCTTATTTATATTTGGTCTTCTAACTACCTCTTATGGAACTTATAAGAAAGCCTAGTTAGAAAATCACCACGTCATCTGTACTTTTTGATCAGGATGCAGTATGTTTGCGAATCTCCAACCTGCCAGCAAATCACTTACTGTTTGGCTTGACCACAAAAGAGACACAAATTAAAACAAAAGAAGCGTATGTCTTGTTGTTCCTGCTGTGTTCATTTCCTGCTTCATCACCCACGAGTCACCTCCAGTCACTCTCACGCACTGAGTACCGATAGACGTCGTGAGTCAGAGGAAGACAGGGAAAAAAAAAGAACTCAATATTGACTCACTGCATACGACGTTTCCTCCATCAGTCTCGTACCCTGGCCAAGTCTGGAAACAAAAAGAAAGGAAAAATAGACGCTCACTATTGATTCACTGCGGTATATACACATTTCCAGCTGTTTAGGAAGAATGATACTGTTTCTTTTGTAGCTGCGAGACTGTGACCACCAACACTTCTACAAACTAAGAGAGATGGGATACAGTAAAGGCTAGCACTATTCCTGCAGATGTGAAGCCTAGCCATGGATATTTTCGCTGTCACTAATGTTGCAGAGCAGGGACTTTAACGTAAGAAACCTAAGATAATTTTGTTTCATCTTATTCTTTTTTTAAGCACCTGACCTATTGAATAAGTAGAAATTCTTTCTCTCTCTCTCTCTCTCTCTCTCTCTCTCTCTCTCTCTGTGTGTGTGTGTGTGTGTGTGTGTGTGTGTGACCTAATAACACCACCACCACCGTGACACTGTTGGTCTGCTTGAGCGAGTAACCATATTATGGATTGCGGAGCACACAGCAGCAGCCGGCGCCTCGTGAAAGTGAAGGAAAATGCTTCGCGGGGCACTACCGAGTCAACACGGTGAAAACTGGCATTTGCACAGCGGAGAAAACACAAATATATTGCTGCTGTCTTTTCCGTTATGGCATGGACTCACACACACACACACACACACACACACACACACACACACACACACACACACACAGACCGATAACAGAAAGCTACAGTCAGCCACCCAAACACACGAAAATTACGACTGAAAGAAAATAAAAAAACTGACAGGAGAAGGATACTCAGACACAGACAACAGAAAAACACCCAGCAAACCAAACAGACATACAGACAACACGGACTCACTGACAGAGGCGGATAAACAAATAGTCAGACAGACAGACAAACAGAAAGACAGACAGATAGACAATAGAAAGTTAAACGGACAGAAAGATAGAATAATGAAAAGAAAAAAAAAGAAAAATATGAAAACGACTGACAGGCAACACATGACATAAAGAAAGAGGAACAAAGGGAAAGGAGGAAAGAAAGTGCATACTCTTAAAAAGAAAAAAAAAAAAGGATGCATAAAAAAGAGGGAGAAAAATGTAGTGAATGTTTTCCCCGAAACAATGAAGCAAAGGAGCAAATCATCCTTAGCAAACACAGACTCATTATAATTCATGCAGCTCCAACCTTCAAGACATCTGCAGGAACACACACACACACACACACACACACACACACACACACACACATACAGACCAAAGACGAGGGAAAAAATATGAAAGTATACATGACATCACAAAAAGAAGGAAAAGAACTCAGAGCAATCAAATGAGTACTTTCCACCTTCAGTTCACGTCTTAGCACATTAACCCCTTCAAAACTACAACACGTTCCCATATTTATTCTGCTTACTATTTGGTCATTCTATACAGCTTCAGAAACTTATGTGGGGAGATTAAAAATAGTGCAGACTGTAGCCACTAATCTTCTGACCTTCACAGACCCTTCCTAATGTCAATAAAATGGTCTAATCACACCCAAAACTCAAGGTAGAAATGCGTCTCAGTACTGAAGGGGTTAAATTAAGCCTATGAAACCTATTAAAAGTATGACATCATTTCATACGAGTCATTATACTACTGATTCTCTCTCTCTCTCTCTCTCTCTCTCTCTCTCTCTCTCTCTCTCTCTCTCTCTCTCTCTCTCTCTCTCTCTCTCTCTCTCTCTCTCTCTCTCTCTCTCTCTCTCTCAATATCATAAGACGAGATCCTTTACAACAAAAAAAGATTAAAATTTCACTGCTAAAGGACTTATTTTTTCCCCCTTTTTTTCTATTTCCAGGGCGATAAAAGTTTCATTTATGGTTTTCACTTGACACTGCCTGACATTTGGACATTTGAGTACGTAAGGAATGGTTCACAGACATTTGGACATTTGGATAAGTAAGGGATGGTTCAGACATTTGGACATTTGGATACGTAGGGGACGGTTCACAGATTTGGACATTTGGGTGCATAGAGAGTGGTTCACAGACATTTGGACATTTGGGTTCGTAGAGAATGGTTCACAGACATTTGGGTAAGTAGAGGATAGTTCCTTGAGAATTTGGACATGGAGGATGGTTCTTAAACATTTGGACATTTGGGTACGCAGGGAATTTCAAACTCTGGCTGCTTCTTTCACTGACTTGTGGAAAATATTTGGTGTTTTGTCAAGTTTCATTATCATTATTACTATTATCTTGTTATTCTAGTGCTGGTATAAGGAGGATCACAATAATCATGCTTTTGACAAGATCTGAAGTGGAAGAAGTTATTGGTGTTCTCAAGAGTTAACACTTTTTAGCAGTTTCAAGAATGCCACTGTGATTTTAATGATGGCCTAAAAAAGGACCACTTAGAATTATTAGCTTTACAACAACTGAAATTACCTATCCAGTTAAGTAAAAACTTGTACGTGCATTACCTAATGACAAGATAAACCGCAAACCTGGAGCACGGTAAAGAAAAACAAAACAACATCGCAGTGTGAGTGAGTGAGGCCTCAACGCGTGCTGCTGTAAACACTTGGCGCGTGGCGGGGGAAACTTCGGCAGTAGTTTAACCCACACCCCGATCCATCCCCCCTAAAGATGAAAAAACAACTATTGACGCTTCTAAGCTTCACTGAGAACAATGGAAACCTACCTAGACCAGCGGGCGTGAAACCAAATATCTAAATAAATTGTAAGAGTTCGTGGAGGAGGAGGAGGAGGAGGAGGAGGAGGAGCAGGAGGAAGAGGAGGAGGCAAAGGGCGATTTCTCTCAGTTCAGGGGCCGGTAGGGAGGGACTGGCGGTGTGGTTGGGAGCTGGACGGAGACTAGAGGGTAGGGGGTGAGTTTTCCAGAAGTCCAGTTGCGGCGCATGGCTCCAGACCTCACCAGTTAGCCACGAGCGTTACCACGAGAAGGAGTGCTGCACCTGACGAAGAGCACACATACACACGTACTCACACACGCCCACGCATACACCAACCCGTTCCTATTCACACACGCGAACGGACAGTATACTCAGCCGTGTTACTTTGGTCTCCAGCGGTATGAGGGCCCAGCTGCTGGTCGTGGTGGTGGTGGTGGTGGTGTCTGCAGGAGGCGCCGAAGGAGGAACGTGCCCCAAATACCCGATTATTAGAGACTTTGACTTCCAGAGGGTGAGTAGTGTGTGTGTGTGTGTGTGTGTGTGTGTGTGTGTGTGTGTGTGTGTGTGTGTGTGTGTGTGTGTGTGTGTGTTTTCCTTTGAATTGTTATCATTACCTAAATTATTACCATTATTCTTGTTATTTGTTACTATTACTACACCACCACCACCACCACCACCACCATCAACAACAACAACAACATGCAATATTCCACTAAGCAAACCAAAACAATCACTTATATCACGAAAGAAAACGTAGATAAATGAAAAAAAAATGAAAAGATAAGACGATAATATGAACATTGTAATCATTTTCCGTTTTTTTTTTTTCTTCTTTTACAAGACACGGCTCGTTGTCTCACATTAGCCTCACAAAAGATGAATCTCTTTAATCCTCTCCAAGTGACGTGTTGTGAGTAGGATCAAGATGAAAAGGATTAGAATACCATGATAAGTGTGCTCAGAAACCCTTCACACACACACACACACACACACACACACACACACACACACACACACACGTCACGTCAGGATCCGTCAGGTCGCAAAAACTTACATTTCAGAATTGAACAAAACAAAATTGACTCACGTGTAGGTAATAAAATAAAAAGTGCAGGAAAACCAGGTGAAAATCATCCGTTTGTAGAGTAGAATACCTTACGAGGCTTTTTCTTTCCTCTTTTCTTTTCTTTTTTTTCAGTGTAAGACATTTAAAAGAATTCGAGTGAGAAAATTAGATTAAAGTAAAGATATGATGTCTTAACCTATCCTAAACTAATCTGACGTACCTCAAACTAAACAAGTCAATCTAGTAATCAATATTGAGAGAAGTGCAGGTAAAAACTTAATTAGAAAGATAAAAGGCCATGACATATATAAACTTAAACTATAGACGCTGAAAATAAAGGAAAAGAGAAAGAAGAATATGTGAATGAAATAATTACCAAAGAAAGAAACAAAAAAATAAATTAGAAAATGAATGAATGAATGAATGAGTGAGTGAGTGAGTGAATGAGTGACAGACTGAGAGAGTGAGTGAATGCGAGTGAATGAGTGAGTGAGAGACTGAGCGTGAGTGAGTGAGAGAGTGAATGAGTGAGTGAGTGAATAAGTGAATGAGTGAGTGAATGAGTGAATGTGAGTGACTAAGTAAGTATGTCTCCCTTACATATTTACACGCCAATGTCATACCGCAAACATGGCGTGTGAGGGACGGGGGAGGAATGAGGGCCTAGGTATGGGAGCAAGAGGAGGAGGAGGAGGAGGAGGAGGAGGAGGAAGGGCGGGGGACACAGGAGAGCCTCGTCAGGTGGTACAGAGAAGAACAGGTGTTGCGAGGGCAGGAGTAACGGGAGGGAATCAAAGAAAGGAAGTAAAGAAGAGAGAAATAAAGAGTAAGGTGAAGCATACTGAGAAAATGAAGGATAAGAGAAGATAGAAGAAATGAGAAAAGAAGACGAGAAATGAAGCGAGAAAAAAAAGAAGAAAAGCGGGAAGAAGAGGAGAGAGAGAGAAGAAGGAAGTGAATGACGGAGGGATATGAGAGGTGTGGTAGAAGAGAGGATGAGGATAAATGAGAGGAAATACTTATGAATTATAATATTTGAAGCAGGAAGTGCATGACAGATGGTGGACAGGCCAAGGGAGAAAAAGAATTAACTACATGACTACTAACTGTACTACTGCCTATTACTATTATGATCACCACCACCACCACCACCACCACCACTACTACTATCATCACCACTACCATGACATCACCACCTCCACTTTTACTACAACAACAACAACAACAACAACAACAACTACTACTACTACTACTACTACTAATGATAATAATAATAATAATAATAATAATAATAATAATAATAATAATAATAATAATAATAATAATAACAATAATAATAATAATAACAACAACAAAGGTATTTTTCACGGAAAATTTAATCTTCCCATCATTACTTACAATTACTTATGACACCACTAACCACACACACACACACACACACACACACACACACACACACACACACACACACACACACACACACATTTGGGTTAGCTAATGTGTGGGAGGTATTTGGTGAAGAGGAAACGAGAGAGAGAGAGAGAGAGAGAGAGAGAGAGAGAGAGAGAGAGAGAGAGAGAGAGAGAGAGTGAGCAGGCAATCTCTATCTATTATCTAGAGGCGAAACAGATCAGACACAGAGAATCGAAAAAAAAAAAAAAACATTATTAGAAGCGAGAGAAAGTGGAGTATTGTAGGGAGGGGAGAAAGAGAGGAGGAGGAGGAGGAGAAGGAGGAGGAGGAGGAGGAATGATAAGAAAAAAAGGTAAAAATAAAAGTTAACCAAAGTAAACGAAGGAAGATCTTATCAATGAAAGCAAATATTGAAATTGACTCAGCCTCACTTACATTAGAAAATCACAACATGAAATGACGAAAGTAGAATAAGAAAAGTATGAGAAAGGAAAAGAAAAATTAAAGAAAACAAAGCAAGTATCACAAACTATTTAAATCTCTCTCTCTCTCTCTCTCTCTCTCTCTCTCTCTCTCTCTCTCTCTCTCTCTCTTAAAGTCACGTCTACAAACAATTTGCAAACATTTACGGTAACATTTGAAAGACAGTGTTTCTTGGTGTTGGGTATACCTTCAGTTTATTTTCTTTTAGACAATCACAAAAACAAACAATGATGAAAAAGAATATATATATAAAAAAAAGAGAGAAAAAACCAAAGATAATCAAATACCCCAAAACATTTTCCTTCCCCCAATCCTACTTTTCACAACCGCAAAAACAAAACGGGATCGAAAAAAAAAAAAAAAAGATCGTTTTTTATAAGACCTCTCGATCCCTTTACCGAGACCGCGCTTTACCCCTCCCTACCCCACCACCACCACCACCACCACCACCACCCTCCTTACTTGTATAAAAGCTAAGGAAAAAAAAACTAAAATAAATAAATAAAAGAAAATTGAGGAGGGGATAGAAAAATAAGAGGAAGAGAAAGAAAGGAAGTGTGAGACGGAAAGAATCACGGTCATATAATAGAAATGATGCACTCAACACTGGATGGTTGACACGTGAAAGTCCGGGAGGAGGAGGAGGAGGAGGAGGAGGAGGAGGAGGAGGAGGAGGAGGTGGCAGACAATTTAGTACACCCGTTCGAACTTGACTTTCTAATGATGTTCCACTTAAGAGAGAGAGAGAGAGAGAGAGAGAGAGAGAGAGAGAGAGAGAGAGAGAGAGAGAGAGAGAGAGAGATCACTACATGGCAAGAATATATGCAAAAATAAAGAAAGAGATTGATAATAAAAAAGAGAGAGAGAGAGAGAGAGAGAGAGAGAGAGAGAGAGAGAGAGAGAGAGAGAGAGAGAGAGAGAGAGTGCGTGCCCCCAGCAAAGGAGCAAATAAAAGAAGCAAATATCCGCATTATATCCACTTCCCTCTTTCTCTTTCTCCCTCCGTCAGTAGCCAGGAATAGAAAGTCACGCGGGGGACACAGGCCACTGGAAGCTTGAGGTGTCGGGGGCGGTAGTCACTTCACACCCTTGGCACGCGTGTTTGTGTGTGGGGGAGGCAGGAGGAAGGGCCGGAGGTAATGTTTGTTGGTGGTGGTAGTGGTGGTGGTGGTGGTGGTGGTGGTTAGGTGATTATATTGTTGTTGTACACTGTTGTTGTTGTTCTTGATGTTGCTGCTGTTGTTGTTATTATTGTTCCGCCTCCTCCTCCTCCTCCTCTTCTTCTTCTTTTCCATCATCTTTTCCCCTCTTCTCTCTCCTCCTCTTTCTTTTTCTCCTTTTCCCCCTCTTTTTCTACGGGCTACGAAGTTGAAGAAACAACAACAACAACAACAACAACAACAACATTCTCACGGGTACACATCGCATTACAGCAATATATCACTTTGTCAAGTCATCTTTTGGTTCACTCCCTCCCTTTTTCCTTCCCTCTGGCATTCCCACACCCTCCCTGCCTTCCCCTAGCCACTCTCTCTCTCTCTCTCTCTCTCTCTCTCTCTCTCTCTCTCTCTCTCTCTCTCTCTGACCGTCACTTCACTAATATCTTTTCTGCTTTCACTTAAATTGTGTTTACTCTTTCTTTTTTTATTGTCTTTTATCTATCACCATCATCATCATCATCATCTCTTGTCTTCTTGTTCTTGTTGTTCTTGTTCTTTTCTTCGTTATCGTCTTCGTCTTCCTTTTTTTTCGTTTTGTTTTTTGTTTTTTCATCTATCTTTTTGTTGTTTTTTTCGTCAATTTTCTTTCCCTGTCCTTTTTTTCCCTTTATGTCCTCCTCCATCACACACACACACACACACACACACACACACACACACACACACACAAGCGCTGGCTTCACACGCCAGAGGACCGGGGTTCGATTCCCCGGCCGGGTGGAGATATTTGGGTGTGTCTCCTTTCACCTAGCAGTGAGTAGGTACGGGATGTAAATCGAGGAGTTGTGACCTTGTTGTCCCGGTGTGTGGTGTGTGCCTGGTCTCAGGCCTATCCGAAAATCGGAAATAATGAGCTCTGAGCTCTTTCCGTAGGGTAACGTCTGGCTGTCTCGTCAGAGACTGCAGCAGATCAAACAGTGAAACACACCTGGCCCACAAATACCTGCTTTCCTCAC
>NC_059263.1:3777500-3920000 GCF_017591435.1 Portunus trituberculatus | reverse complement strand
ATTTATCTATCCTTTCTTCTGCATTTAAATGACATAATGATCTGTTTACCTAGCTACCAATCCACCTATCCACCTATCCACTCCATCTATCCACTCCACTTATCACCAAACAAAACACTTAACACTTTAACCCCTTCAGTACTGGGACGCATTTTTTTTTTTTTTTTTTTTTGTGTGTGAGTGATTAGACGATTTTATTTACATTAGGAAGCGTCTATGGAAGTCACAAGATCAATGGCCAGAGTCTTCACTATTTCAATCCCCACATAAGTTTCTGAAGTTGTATAAAATCACCAAATAGTAACCAGAATGAATATAGAAACGCGCCATGGTACTGAGGAAGTTCAATACATCACACGATCTTTTTTTCACCTCTCTCTCTCTCTCTCTCTCTCTCTCTCTCTCTCTCTCTCACTCACTTCACACACGTCCACTCCCTCTCACTGTCTCTCCTCCCCCCACAGTACATGGGGCTCTGGTACCAGCAGGACAAGAAGCAGGCGTCGTGGGAGGCTCCGGGCAGGTGCTGGAGAAGTCTTTACTCTCGTGATCGCAAAAATGGACAGTTTAAAATGAAAATGATCTTTGAGTCTACCCTGTAAGTGTCTCCGTTTTCTGTTTATTGTTTTTTTTTTTTATTGTTGTTATTGATATTTGAATGATTTATTTTCTTTTTCTATTACCGTCTTTTTTTTTTTTTCTTTTTATAATTTCATTTTGCCATTTTTCATTCTCCCTGTGGTATTCCTGAAATATACATTGCGCAACCAACTACTACCACTACTACCATTACTACCACTACTACCACATCCCACAGGACAAACCGCGTGGAAAGGTACGACTCCCAGCTCACACTCCAGGGGCCCTCCAAGCCTTCCCTCATCAAGTATTCCATCCCTCTCACCTGTAAGTCACCCGAGTCACCTAAAGGCACCCATCCACCCATAACTCACCAGCTCACTAAGGCCGAGTCACCCAAAGGCACCCATCCACCCATAACTCACCAGCTCACTAAGGCCTGTGTTCACTGTTCAGAAACGCTTTGCTCTCCCCCCAACACTATGACTATTTTCAAAGGCCTTAGATGATTAGTCGGGTTCCTAAGAGTGTTTCTCCTATTGATAATGTATGTAGAAGTCTTTATAATCTGTCAATATAGTAAAAAGAACACCTTTAGAAATACGCGTCACTTCAACTAAAGCCTTTTTAACTCCTTCAGTACTGGGACGCATTTTTACCACGAGTTTTGGGTATGATTAAACTATTTTATTGACATTAGGAAGGGTCTATGGAGGTCAGAAGATTAATGGTCACAGTCTTTACAATTTTAATCCCCACATGAGTTTCTGAAGCTGTTTAAAATCACCAAATAGTAAACAGAATGAATACGGTAACACGTCATGGTACTAAAGGGGTTAAATGTTGCAAGGTATTTCTACCAGCATTTCCTATTCCTTTTCCCGCGTGGAAGTTAATTTTATACAGCCATTATAAACCCTAAGCTGTTTTAAAACACGCTCACACGTTACCTTGCTATGTCACCTCACGTGTTACTCTTGTTTCTCTTCTTTCAGTCATGGAGGACGAGTTTCAGGTTCTGGCCACGGACTATGACACTTTCGCTCTTGAGTACAAGTGTGACCCCAATGGCATCCTGGAAAAGCAAGGTGAGTGGGTGAGTGAACGAGTGCAGAAGCGAGGGAAGAAAGAAAATGAATAAGGGAATGAATGAGCGAGTGAGTGAGTGAGAGAGAGGAAGATAATGTGGGTCTCATTTGTTAACCTAGACCAGATCCACTTTTACATAAATAGATAAATAAAAACACAGAACTTTAACTCTACCTCACATCCTGACGTCTCAGTATCGGCACCTCCCTTTCCCTCACACCGACAGAATCTATTTGGCTACTGACGAGGGAGAAGACGCCGTCCCCACTTGTTCTCCAACGTGCATACGCCATCCTCCACCACCTGGGCATCGACATACGCAAGCTGGAGCGCGTGGACCAGACCTGCGGGGGCATTGACATCGTTCCCTTGGGCCAAGGTGCCTCCTCCCCAGCCTACACCGACTACGATTACTACGACAGCAACGCAGCGCCCGTGGCTCCTCCCGCCGGCCAACCCTCGCCCTCAGACCTCAGGAGACAGCACCAGGTAATAGTAGTAGTAGTAGTAGGAGGAGGAGGAGGAGGAGGAGGAGGAGGAGGAGGAGTGGCGCTCCCAAGTGACTGGAAGGTGGAGGAGTATAATGTTAACCATAACACCTGTTCTCAACCCTTCAACATCACAATTTCTACTCTGAGAGACACTACTTTTTTTTTTTTTAATGCAAGATAGGCACTGTCATAGAGTAGCAAAAGAACCACAAAGTATACAAGTAAATTACCCCCTAAAATATTCATGGCTGAATACAGTAAGGTGATAATAATGAATGGGACAGGCGAGGTGGCATCTCACAGGGACAATCTTGGTGGCATGAGCAATCGTTCTTCCCTCAGGCCGGTTTTTACCACCAGTATGACTACGACTACGAGTACACGGACAGCCGCACCCAACAGCAGCAACAGCACGCGGCGGCAGCGGGACACCTGGCACCGGCGGAGAGTCAGCAGCACCAGCAGGGCCACCCAGACCAGCATCCTGCTAACTTCTTTGCAGTGTCATATCCGCCCCAACTCTCAGACACCCAGAACCACCGCCGCTACCGTCCCTACAGGTAAACATAACAGTAGTTTCAGCAGGTTTAATGGAAGTTTTCGAAGGTTTTCAAGGGAGTTTTCATGAACTTGCACGCCCGTATGCAGAAACACCAGTGACCACATCTCCATTACTTTCCAAAGGCTACACTTGAAATTACATGGGCTTTCAGGGGCATTTTGAGGGCTCTAGTGACAGACTAATGTTTGTCCATTATGAGCAGGAGAGGTAATTTGTTAAAATTGTCGTGATGAGAGGGCCAAGCGTTTCTAAATATACGGACCTTGAACGTGATGATGATGACCGGTGAGAATATATATATATACCAGTAAGCAGAATACAGTCGGCAGCTTATAAAATAATGAACTAGTGTGCGTGTGTTTTAACAGGAAGCAGGTGGGTGCGCGCAGGCACGGTGGCAACGGGGACGAAAGACTTACCCTGGGCCAATCCCTCGCCACCAGACTCTGGCACGTCCTCCACACCCCAATCAAGAAGTGAGCGCCACCTTCTATCACCATCACCACCACTACAACGATAATGCGAAGGCCCAACCTCCTTCACTACCATCACCAATACTATAACCAGACAAGCCCGCATACAAGAACACTTCACTCCCTCATCGCGACTGTTTTCAAAGGCCACAGAGATGATTAGCAGTTTTCACGTGTTTCTCTTATTGATAATATAGAATTTTTGTTAATATGTCACTTGAACCTTGCAAACACCCTTAGAAAATAGTAAAGTATCAACTAGAGCCTCTTGAAATAACGGAGGTACAGCGCAGTGTTTCAGAATACAGGCCTGTTATTATACCAGAATCATCTCCATTTCCATCTCCTCTCTACTCTCGCCTTTCCGTTAGAACGTTTATGCTTTCCTCCTCCTGAGTCCTCCATCAATATTGAAGCAGCAGGAAGCATGGTCAGTTAATCTATCAATTCTCCTCTTAGTCCAGATCATTCTATAAATCATAATCTACAAATATTTTTATCTCCATTCTTTCTTTCCCTCCTTTTTAGTGTGAGTTTTCTTGTACCCGTCACATAGTTGAATCTTAAACCAAGAGGAGAAGATGCTCTGAATTTTGCCCTGACAATGTAAGAACTGGTATTTCCAAGAAGTATTAGAATGTTGAGGTAGCCAGGAGGAAAGCTATCAATAAAAAAAATTAGTACCAAAGACGAGGAGGCCGAGGAGCTAGTTTACTTTCTCTATACGTAAGCTGCTGCACACGACGCGGCCCATGACTGAAGAAGGAATTATGGTACTGGTGAATTGTTGCATTAGGGTGATGGGCAAGTAGGTTAAGAATGTGTGCTAATCACTCCTGATCGGTGGAGTGAAGATATCTACTTTCCATTTCACGCCTCGAGGTAAATGTCCATCCCAGTGTAAGAGTAGAGTATTAGGAACCTGCGAGCGCTTCCCCCACCAGTATTTAGGTCAGGATGAGCGCTCCACTCTAAACACCACCACTACCACCCCCAACACAACACTCACTGCAGCCACATAGCCTTCCCCCCGTCTGCCACCACATGCATATTTCCGTCTTCCATACCACCGCCACAGCCCACCACAGCCTGCACTAAACCAACACAACCCCTAACTAGAACAACAACACCGCCACAGTTACCACAAAACACTTCTAACACTGCTAGAGCCACCATCGGCACCATCAGAACTCCCACCCCTCCTAACTCACCATTTGTCAGCCACTAAGCCCACTACACCAACACACGGCATTTGCTAGCCATGAGTTCTGAAAATCTGCGACTCCCACCGCGAGGATCAGCTGACCGAGTGACTTTCCCATCCGCAAGCACCTATGCATCACCTCGTCCCTCCACTCACCAAAGTACAAAACACTCCACAAACACTTGTCGAGGAAGTTTTTAAAGTAGTGATATGTAGCCTATGTATTCTATTCATTAACCTTGGTGTAGCCTGCTCGGCCCTCGCCAAGCATCACCCACCTATTACAGAAACAGGTCTTGCACCTACTATAACACTCGTCCCAACACACTACCCACCCATAGACTGTTACCCTTGTGTCAAAGCAGTTATTTCCTCGTAGATCTTTCTAGTATGATTAATAAAATTATAAATGAAAAGGCATATCGTCGACACGAAGTTCTTCGTGTTTATTTCTGCGAGAACTTACATGCATGGTAGCGACGCTGCATCCGTGACGGTTTCTTGCTGGAACTTTTTGTTATTAGTGAAGACAAGTGCACGAGTTAGTTCGAGCACCGGCTACGCATTAAGACAGTACACCAGCTGGCTGGGTTACTGTTATTATTTATTGTATTTATTTACTGTATTAGCTTTGTTCCTGTCAATTGTTCTGCCCTATTTATTGATATTTGATAAAAGTGCATTAGCAATGTTCCTAAAAATTACTTCTGGCTTTCTTTGTAAGCAAGCTGCTTCAGGCTTTGAAGCCAAAGTGCACTAGTGAATAAACTCTACTAAATGACTTTCCTTCTTTTCCTTTCCAATACAGTCCCAGTTTATAATTTTATGTCCATGTGAATTTTGTACTTAACAGTATTCATAGACTTTTATGGGCTATATGGGCACCACTAGACCTTTCCTTTGCTCAGGAATCATTCTTGCTACTGAATACACCCCCACACACCTGCCACACTAAGGACAATGACATGGGTGATGTGTTGAGTAAGAATATGGAGGCAAATATAGTACCATTGTGGAGCTAAATAAACATCAACCACTGCCTCCCTCTGTCCTTCAACACAACACCCATGACCAACACATACATGAACAACAGTATAAGAAAAACACAACATACTTCATATCATTTATAGCATTTAGCTTTGAATTCCAGCTGCTACATTTGGATATCTTTCATCATCACTTGTTTTTACTTTTTGTTGTATTATATTACTTCTTCCCATTTTGTTATTTACTCCACGATAACCTCAACAACAACGTGCCATGCCAACTTTGGGAACTCCTGCTGTCGTGACTGAAACAAACTAACCCCTTGGATGATGGGCTGGTGCTTTATAACCGCTGGCTTTACACCTTTTATCGAGTTTTCAATTTCGTCACGATATGCTTAGCTACCCCTACACTCTACGGGTTCCGATTACATGGGTTGGCCTTGGGAAGTTTGATGGCTGCCAAGTTATGGTTCTATCTCAGCACACAGGCATGCACACAGCCCATTTCAACAAGTCACAATTTGTTTTACTTTATATTATATGTATTTATTTTTTTTGCAGCTCCATTCTCTTGGCCTCCTGACTCTTTACAGAAGGGGTTGGGGGGATGAGGGAATGGGTGGTATGGGTGGGTGGATGGGTGGGGATGCTGGGCGTGGGGAGGAGAAAGAGGAGAGGGATTGAGGCGACGACGAACGAGAGGGAATGAGGAACGGTAGCGGTTGTGGTTTGGGGAATAAAAAAAATAATAATAATAAAACAATATAAATAATAATAATAATAATAATAAAATGGAAACTAAACTTGTGAGTGATTGCATAAACGAGGGAGGAAGAGATGGATAAGAAGAGGGAGAGGGAACATGGTGGTAAAGGAAACAATGGTAGGACACAGACGTGGTGGTGACGGCAGCTCTTCAGTAAACACAACTGGTACACAGAGAGAGAGAGAGAGAGAGAGAGAGAGAGAGAGAGAGAGAGAGAGAGAGAGAGAGAGAGAGAGAGAGAGAGAGAGAGAGAGAGAGAGAGAGAGAGAGAGAGAGAGAAATGGCTACATTAAAACAAAAAAATCTTAGCAATGCACAAAAATAGTAGAATTGATAATTTTGTGTATAAATAATAATGTGATCTTGAGAAACTATCAAAGAATAATCACATAAATAATAAATAAATAAAAATATCTAATGAGTGAGAAGACATGACAGTGAAGTAAAAGCAAGACGCCCCCAAGAAATGCAAGGTGAAGGCAGAGAGCGCAGGAAACATGAAGGAATCAAGAATGAAAAGAATGAAATGCAAATTTTAACACACACGCACATACACGCACGCGCGCACACACACACACACACACACACACACACACACACACACACACACACACACACACACACACACACACACACACACACATGCATTCACAGACAGAAAGAAGTTTGTGCTCGCTTGCTCTCTCTACACACTTGCATGCACACATACACTACAGAATGTACAGCTCACATAAATAAATCATATGTATCTGTATAATGACTACAACACAAATATTCACGGCAACACTTATGTACTATAAACATACGTACGAAAAACATACTTGTGAAAACGACTCGCTAGTTCCCTCACACAAACACGCCATTCACTCACATCCAAATTTAAGTAAGACAATGCGAGACTTTTACCAAAAAAAAGTAGAGGATTTATGCAGCACTGTAAGGACGAGGCACTGAGAATGACAAGGAGGAAGGAGACACTCAGAGCACCACCAAACAAATACAGAAACCTTACGGCACTGGTATAGAAAAAATTGTGAAACAAGACGAGGCGATTTGTCTATTCACACCTTTGATCCGTAAACGAACAAAATTCAATCGAAACTTGATTCACGAAACAAAATCAGACACTTGGGCGAGACATCACGTACGTCAGATTCACAACAGGAGGTTCTAGTGAGCGGCAGGATGAGAAATTTAATCCATCATTTTCTACCTTTTACTATCTGGGTAATATGCTCTTAATGTGCTTGACTTTTGCGACCAATTGCCGAGTTGCATTGGCAAAAAACAATTACTTCTCCCTCCCCAGGAATGTTAGGTCAAGTGTTACAACGACAATAAACTTTGACTTACAATTTGTGATAGAAAAATAGAAATAAGTAATAAATTGATGATGATAATAGCAATAATAATAATAATAATAATAATAATAATAATGAAAAATCTCCACAATAAGGTCAGCAATGTTAGGTACCTGAAGGCTAGCTGCTGAGCCAAAACAGTGGACTCCTTCAGCAATGTGTGTGTCAGTGTTGCCAATACTGAACACATGGCCCGTCCAACTGAACCCCAAGAGGTGACCATACACAGGCCACTACACAAAACATGGCAATGGATAACACAAGCCATACACACATGACAATTCTGACTCCCTGCAATGATTAACAATATAAAAATAACAAAGACATGGTGGTAGGTACAAAATAAGCAGCATAGCCAGCTAGGATGACACTGAAGAAGAGAGAAGATTGGAAGAATACATGCATTCACACTGGGAGGTGAGTATGTCCCCAAGACTCCCAGGCACACACACCCACACTCCAGTCACCCTGAGGCTCTCCACTCTCTACCTGCCACAAAAGGCTCAGTAAGGGAGTAATAAATAACAACAGGCTCGCTCGCTTCCTCAAACGACCTTTCACACCTTACGTCTCTTAACCAAACGTTCCTACTCTGATCTACCAGCTGTGCACTTACTGGGCAAAGGTAACAAAAGAGGAAATCAACACTGGGCAACCAATGTGGCAAAGGTTCTCTCACAAGTTAAAAGTAAGGAAGGGTTTGACATACCAACAGGCAAAAACCTTGACTTGCTATCCTAGTTATGATAAGAGGCTCTTTTTTTCTTCTCCATGCTATTTCGAGTCTTTACAAAAAAGCGTTGGATCGTGCCACTGTATTCATATGGAGTTTCCAGTTCTGTTGCACAAGAGATGCATTTTCAAGACACAGTGAACAGCACCTTTTTTTCTGTGGACCTGTTCAGCTGGTGGCCAGAAACACCAGCCCCAACAATGGACAGGCTCATGATTCGAATAAACTTCATACAAAAAAGTTACTGGTGATGCATCAACAAATTGTAACAATTTCTGCACTCAATACAAAAGAAATATACACACAGCTTGTAATTGAGCGACTAGTAAGGTCTCATTACCTTTTCAAAGCACAGAACACCACCTCTTTATCCATTTTTTTCTGAGCTGATAGCAAACTTTTTGTGGATTTTTCTGACCCACAAGGCTTGTCCACATTTTTTCAATCCATGGTTGGTATTCATACACACACACACACAATGCACGTGAGCAATGCCGACAGCTCAGCACATCCTTGAGTGTAAACAAAGTTCCTGATTATTGCAGAGAACTGCATGCCACAGCATCAGCAGCCACAAATAAAAATTTAGGCTACCATCAAGTATGAAGAGTGCAGCCAACATGAAAGCTGTCGCACTGCATCTCTGTCCTCCGATCAGTGTTCATGTTGAGGCGACACAGACACTTGTATGAAAGTGGGGATGAAGATGGCGTCAGTCACACTACAGCCGTGGATTTGTGAGACTGCTTAGTGTGTCTGAAGAATATGGCTGTATACATGTTCTGATATACACACTGCTTTACAAGTGTGAGTGTCTCAAATTTGTCTGCATATAGTTTTGGGCAAATATCTGCCTACACATTTCAATAAAGATGATTGAGAGGAATTACTGATGCCCAGCTGTAATGAGTAAGTTTATACAAAATCCATGTGACGAGAGCTCTGAGACAAATGAAGCTCAACTCACCTTGCCACACTCACAACACTGATTCAGTCTGAATGAGGCAAACTTATTTATAAAACATGATAAGGCAAATTGTATTTCCACAATAATTTTTGTTAAGCTAGCTGTCTGACAGGCTCCCCACTGACTCCTCTCATAGAATATTGCCACTTTGCTCTTGACCGTCACATGCATACAGAATTGCCTAAACTGCCCAACGAAGTAACCGCCAGGGTTCACTTCCCTTCTGTCCCAGTCGCAGCCGGCTCGCCCGTGTGTTGCGGTTCCCTCGGCACAATCCTCTCCATAAAAACTGGATACTACACCCAAGACTTTACGGCCTCCTTCCCGTGAAGACAAGGCCTCATAATAAAGCTCTCGCTCTCGCTCTCTCTCTCTCTCCACTTCAACAATAAATAACCACTTGTGTGGTAAACAATAGGTCAGTCGTGTGTTTGTTGGAGGAGCTTTCACCTGGAGCAGACATCACTGTGCCAAGAGTCACACACTTCTATGCTAAAATGCATTTGTTATAGAAAGAAACCAAAGAGAGCATACCCGTATTATGACCCCTACACGAACATCTCATTCATTGCCATTAACAATATAAAAAATTTTGCAATTTGCTCCAGTTTCAGTAACTCCACACACCACTGACACATCAGCATCACACACACCCTACAAACTCCACTCAAGCCACCTATGTACACCTGTCATCGCGGCAACAACACCACCCTCCCCCCTCCCCTACGCAGGCCAGGGTGCTCCACATACGGAGACCAGACACTCAGGCGGGCACGGCTGAAAGCTGGGGACAAGTGTGGCTTTGATCCTACTGAGCCCAGACTTCATTGGCTGTGATGGACGAGGGACATTGGGTGACCATGGCTGCCAGGTGTACCTGCGGGTACAAACACTGTCTCAGCTTGTGACCTCCGACCACAATGCCAGCTGTGCCCAGGCTTGGGTTGATGACCCAGCCTTCAAGTAGTTATTTCAAACTCCATAAATCTATTAAGATTACATAGTGGCACAGAAATATCTCTCTCAATTTAGTATAAAAAGCAATCACTGAGGAACCTCATAACATATCAAGAAACTCGTTCTAGCATCTCCTCACGTAGATGAGCACCTCAGTGTGGGAACCGTGGGTGGTGCTTACTTGGGAAATATTGAATATGGGGAGCCGAGGGTAGTTGCTGTACAGTGGCTGTCGACGTGGGAGTAAAACCCGGCATGGAGGAGGGAATGTGTGCTGCAGAGTGTGGGGGAGGCCCCGAAGGGTGCATCATGTGGGAGGGCAGCACCACGTACTGGGTCATCTGCTGGCCAGGCCCTCCGTGGTGGCCCCCGGCACCCGTGGCGCCTGACCAGGACCAGGGTACTGCTGGGTATGGGGACTCTGGGCAGTGTGAGGGGAGTGTTGTGACAGGTGTTGAGGCAGAGATGGCTGTCCTCCCATCGGATAAAGGATTTGTTGGGGCTGACTGGGTCCTGGGGTTGACGGTGGGTTGGGCATGTTTGGGGGTCCACTGCCGCTGCCTGGGTTCTGAGGGGTGGGTGGCTGTGTGGGCTGGGGAAGAGGGCCTGGGGTGTGCGTTGGGTGGGGCTGGTGAGGTGGTAGGCTGGGCTGAGCCATGTACATTGGTTGGTGGCCGTGTTGCTGTGATGGCTGCTGTGAGTCAGGGTTTGGGTGACACAAACCCACGGAAGTGGGCACCATTGCAGTCACCATGGGCATTCCAGCGTGGGGGAACCGCATCATGATGGGTAAAGGAGGGTACTGCAGTAAGAAAGTGCATATCTTGTTAGTTTGAATGCAATGATAGATTTCTGCATTGAAATCTTGAGTAAGTTTAAATGCATAATCTGTGTCCATGCATAATGAAGTACATTATTTTCATGTAATATGAAGATTTATTAAAAAAATGCTGAAGAAAAATACTGAATATTCAATACAAGTAAAGAATAATGGAAACAAACTGACTTCCATGAGATTTCAGCCTACATTCACTATTCAACTCTGATTCATAGACAGTAAACCATGGAGCAAAGATCTTAATAGTAAATGTATTACAGTTCAAGTATCATGAAATACTTCTTGTTTTAGAAAATAAGTTAAAAGTTTCAAACCATCAATGTTAATACTGTATACAGTATTTATAAACCACTCAGTACCACCTTAAAGGGAGTTTGTCCACACATTATGTAACTTCATCTCACTGAAGGAGCACAAGCACAGGGGACCACTTCCAGTCCCATTCCTCTGCCTCTCTCTGGGAACTGTACCAAGTCTTTCTCACACACCAAGAACATAGACAATATGAGACATTCAACCACTTCAGCCTTCCTAATCATAATGCATGTGCCTACACACACATACATACATACATACATATATTACAAACATACCGAGAGAGACACACACACACACAAACCATTGAAAAGGAGGCACACCTTTGATGTTGTTACCTGATAGGGCTGTGGATTCTGAGACATCATATTTGGAGAAATCTGTACAGCAGTGATGGGCTGGGTCTGGGTACCCATGTGGCCTGGGGCCAGGATGGGCTGGCCAGTAGCAGCTGCCACTTGAAGCTGTGAGGTATACTCCTGCCGCTGATTGTTACCCACAGGCACTGAAGAGATGGAAGGCAAGTTACACATGACAGAAAACACTAAGCATGTCAAGTATTCAATTAAATCACTATCACAATCACTCCATCTTTACATGTTAGCCTTATCAAGTAGAGATAGCATTGTGACTGTATAAAAGTATTACTCCATGAGCACAACATAACATGCAAATGTAGCTTCTATCTGCCAGCAGCTTGACACACCATTAAATATCACCATCTCTCTCCTCTCACCTCTCTTGGGGAAACGTGGAGGCTGTGATGGTATGGCAAAGGGCTGTGAGGTGAGCACCATGTGAGGGATGCCCACTGGCGGGCCTGCAGGTATCTGAGGTGGCTGGTTGGGAGGAATCTGGGTGGGTGTGTGGGGCCGTGGAGGAGTGGTGGTGCTGGGGGAACGCTGTCAAGAGTACACACATTATTGGTCTAGTGCAGTGACACCACACAATCAATCAATACATCTACCCTTTGTCTGATGCCTCATCCTGAAGACTGGCTGTGAGAGCCCTCTACAGGGCAGTGTCTCATCCCTTCTTAGGACAGCTGGTAAAAAAAAAAAAAAAAAAAAAAAAAAAAAAAAAAAAAAAAAAAAAGGATAACTGGTCACTGCAAACCCAATTATGTGGGATTCATACCAAGGTTCCATTACACCGGCTCTCAACAGGACACAAGGATGAGCCAAACCTATCTCCTAGAATCAGGCAGTTTTACACCAGCTGTCACCTATGCATCTTGTCTAGCATTAGAAGAGTGGCTTGTGTTTCAGAAAGGAGCTGTCAACAGTCTTCAACTAAGGGAAGACCAGGGATAAACAATGAAATGAAATAGAGATAAGATTGCTGGAGATGAGAAAGACACCAAACAGTGACCCCACAAAATAAAACTACTTGATCCCTGAACTATTAACCCATTCAGTACTGGGACTCATTATTACCATGAGTTTTGGGTACAATTAGATTATTTTTTTTACCTTAGGAAGGAACTCTGGAGGTCAAAAAAATATTAATGGCCAGTCTTCACTATTTCAATCCCCACATAAAGTTTCTGAAGCTGAATAAAATCACTTAATAGTAAACAGAATAAATATGAAAACACATCATGGTACTGAATGGATTAATCAAAGAGAAGAAGGAAGTCTAAGAGGAGAAATAAAGACAAATATGGCATGAGAGAACAAGATATGTGGGCACTCACTGGACTGAAGGGTTTGGCGTGGGGGTTGAACACAAACTCCTTGGCATTGGGGTTGAGTTTGGAGTGTGTGACAGTGGAGGCCATCTTCTCCATCTCCTCATGGGGCTTGTTCATCTCTGTGGCAGGACTCATGGTCATGGTGGGGGGGTTTTGTGGGTGGTGTGGTGGGGGTTGCTGAGCTCCCTGTGGCGGCCCCATAGTCACGGCAGTCACAGGGGGAGTTTGCCGCTGTGGTTGCTGCTGTGGTGGCAGATGCTGTGGCGGCAGATGGGGCTGTGGTATTGGTGGGGGTGGCTGCTGCTGTGGTGGTGGTGGCTGTTGCTGTGGTGGTGGTGGTTGTTGCTGGTGATGCTGGTGGTGTTGCTGTGGGGTTGGAGGTGGTGGCTGCTGCAGCTGTGGTGGCTGTGGCTGCTGCTGTGGTGGGGGAGGTTGCTGCTGCTGCTGTGGTGGGGGTGGTTGTGACTGTGGCTGTGTGTGTGGCTGTGGTTGAGACTGTGGTGGCTGCTGGGAAGTAGGTGGTGGCTGTTGCTGCTGTTGTGGTGTTGGTGGTGGTGGCTGTTGATGCTGGTGGTGCTGGTGCTGGTGCTGCTGGTGCTGGTGTTGCTGTTGTTGCTGTTGTTGTTGAGGTGGTTGTTGCTGCTGCTGCTGCTGCTGCTGTAGCTGCTGTGGCTGCTGCTGCTGCGGAGGCTGCTGTTGCTGTGGCTTCTTGTCCGCCTGGTCTGACAGCTTAAAGTCCTCACTGAATTTCTTCAGGTCAGCAATCTGCTCCTCTTTGTTGCGCATCTTGCGAGGCTCGCGCTGTTCTCGTGGCTCAGCCTTGCGGTGATCGCCCTGGCCCACCGGTGGCATGTGGCTGCTGTGCTGGTGGTGCTGCTGTGGTGGAGGCTTCTGTGGGATGGGCTTTTGATGCTGCTGCTGCTGCTGCTGGAGTTGCTGTTGCTGCTGTGCTAGGTGTGCAGCCTCTGGGTGTGGGGGGCCATGGTGGCGAGGGTGCAGATCCTGCTTGCCACCATGGGCATTGTTGTGCCTCGCCTCCCGGCCACCGTCCACTGGCAGCCCGTCGTGACTCTTCCGGTCTGATGACAAACACACACACACACTCTTAGACGCTGCTGGCATGAGATGAGACAGACAGACAGACAGACAGACAGACAGACAGACAGACAGACAGACAGACAGACAGACAGACAGACAGACAGACAGACAGACAGACAGACACACACACACACACACACACACACACACACACACACACACACACACCCAATAGCTCAGTGGTTAGAGCGCTGGCTTCACAAGCCAGAGGACCGGGGTTCGATTCCCCGGCCGGGTGGAGATACAGGTAACCCCCGTTTAACGAAGGGGTTACGTTCCTAAAAAACACTTCGTTAAGCGAAACTTCGTTAAGCGAACCAATTATAACAAGTTTAACCCCTGATTTGAACTTCCATTGAGAGTAAGCAATGCGAGAGTGCATCATAGTACAGTAAAGGGTTTAATGAAAGTAAGAATTATGAAGTTAAACATTTAGGTAGTTTAATTTAAGTCATTATAATGTACACTAATGTATGTATGTATGTAACTTTATAATGTTGATGATCTTAACTTTATGAAGGGAGGAAGAGTGAAACAGGAAAGACACTAACCGGCAACCTGTGGAATGTAAACAAAGTGTGCATCATTGTACTGCATACAAAACTTATGTACCACATTTCCACAAGGCTTTCCATTTTATCCATTGTAGAGTCAAGAGTTCAGGTGGTTCTTTTAGCTTGCAAGGAAGATACGGTCTCACCAGCCTTCTTAATAGAGTCTGCTGACTTGAAAATAGAGACAGTATAATATGGAGTCAAGATAGTGGCCAGCACTGCTATAGTTTTCTGGCCTCTCTCATGTCTGTGAATAATATCTAGCTTCATTTGGAGAGTAAGAGACTTCCTGGTCTTCTTACGAACACTAGGCCAATTGCAGGGCATTTTGGTGGTAAGTTGAGCTAGGGAAGACAAGCTGCTGCTGAGGCTGTTATGTTTTGACTGGGGAGTGAGTGTTGCGTGTTGTCCACGAGAGGCTTGATCTTGATCTTGATCTTTATTCTATAAGTGTCCCAGGATTTTTCCTGAGGCAGGCCTTAGTACCAGCAGCTCCTGGTGTATTCAAAAGCCTGTCAGCTTGCGTGATATGGTGGGGCTTTCAAATTTGGAAAAAAAATTACCTGGATAAAACTTCGTTAAAGCGAGTTTGGTGTTCGTTAAACGAGCAGATGGTAGTAAAATGAAACCTTCGTTGTAGCGAAATTTCGTTGTGTGAACCTTCGTTAAACGGGGGTTGCCTGTATTTGGGTGTGTCTCCTTTCACGTGTAGCCCCTGTTCACCTAGCAGTGAGTAGGTACGGGATGTAAATCGAGGAGTTGTGACCTTGTTGTCCCGGTGTGTGGTGTGTGCCTGGTCTCAGGCCTATCCAAAGATCGGAAATAATGAGCTCTGAGCTCATTCTGTAGGGTAACGTCTGGCTGTCTCGTCAGAGACTGCAGCAAATCAAACAGTGAACACACACACACACACACACACACACACACACACACACACACACACACACACACCTTATATGGATCTATTTCTTATCCAGTTAAGACATTTGTACATCTAGCATTTAACAATCTTTCTTACATATTTCATCTCGGCAAGATGGAAAACTCCGTTCGTGATTTAAGCTTGGCAAGTCTGAAAATGTTGAGAATAGAAAAAATATGAACAGAGGGTTGAGAGATGCAAGGACAACTTGGAACAGCTAGACAGTAAGAAGAGAGCATTAAGCAAACACAGACATCTGCAAGGCACTGGAGAGGTTGCACACAGAGGAGTGGAAAGCAGTAATTAATACATTAATGGGCACCACCACATTGAGGGTCCCTGTGGCAAGTTCACCTACACAGATGCAGGAATGGATTGGGTCTGTCATGGTGCAGCAGCGACAAATTACTTCTGCTGTCAGGAAGAAGTGGAGATAGCCAAGTAATGTGAAAATGACGTGCAGTGTGGCCTGTGCATGGGTCTGACTGCCCAAAAAAATCCTTGAAGCTAGAATACAACTGTGCTATATTTTTTTTAGGTTAGAGGTGTGACTGGAAGAATGAGGAGCAAGTGTCTTATTCTGAGTATTCTGAAAGGAGTTGATAGCCTGGGATGTAAGTAGACCTCCCATCTCCCATCACTTCAATGTACTGAAAGATACTGAGAGGCAAAAGAGGGCAGTCATGCTTAGTGTACACTAGAGGGAGTGTGCATGCTTACCATAGCCTGTCTTGGCATCCCCATTCACTTTGGTGTCTGGGCCATGGCTGTGGTGAGGGCCATGGGAGTTGTTGCGGTGGATGGGCGGGTGCTGGGCAGGGGCTGGAGCATGGTTGGGGAGTGGCTGGGGTGGCTGTTGGGTCTGGTATGTGGGAGGGGTTCCACCTACACCAACAGGACTGTGACCAGCTGACCCTGATGGAGGAGGTCCTGGGTAGGGAGATGTGGGGGTGGGAGGATTGGAGCTGCCATGGCTGTTGTATCTGGCACCAGTCGGGGGTGGGGTGGCTCGCTGTGCCTTGCCCCCATTCTGGTTCTTTTTCCTCATCATGGGAGGAATATACTTGCCGCCCTGTTCCCCGGGCCTTATCACTGCTGAGAACCTAGGACAGAACACAACCAATCAATAATGCCTTCACTTCACTTCAACCCACATTGCACTAAATTGTAGTGTCATGGAGCAACTGAAGAGACAATACCAACACTACTAACACCAAACCACAATTCTCTTTACTTACTTGTCCTCCTCATCACCATTCTCTGCATCTAAACGGACTTGAGTGGTAGGGGATTTCTCAATTTCTGCAGCAATTCTGGAAGCCTTGGCTTCACGCTCTCTGTACTCTGGAGTGTTGAGTTTGAAGAGTGGGGTGGTGTAGCCTTCCATCTCTGGGGTGTAGGAGGTGGTCACTCCGTACTTCTCCTCATTCTTGCGGAACATGTCATCCACATCCCAGCCATTCTGTGAGGTGTGTCAAGTCATTATTCATATGGCTAACATATGAGAGAGAGAGAGAGAGAGAGAGAGAGAGAGAGAGAGAGAGAGAGAGAGAGAGAGAGAGAGAGAGAGAGAGAGAGGTCCATTACCTAACCAAGAAGCAGCATAACAAAATATAGAAGTAACATTTCTAATGGTGGAAGGACAGGACTTCTGCCTTCCTGATGCTGTGATACACTTACTGAATTTTCATCCCCAAGGCCAAGGCAGTCATCTGCAGTAGGCTCCCCTTGCCAGGGCTCCAGGGCCTTCTCTCCACCCTGGCCATTGTAACGGCTGATCACCTGGTCCACAGCAAATCCATCTGTGGGGGAGGAGGAATCATTAACCAAGACACATAAGTGACACCACTGGAGTGCACATGATCCTGGAGCCAAGCCAGGTAACAGACAATGTGGCAAAACAACAGTCTGAATACTCTGCTGTGTCACAACTACATTAATATAAAGAGGCTCACAACTGACCTCTAGTGGCATATTCCAAGTCCACATTGACCACCTTGATGGTCACAATATCAGCTGCAGTGAAGATCATCTTGGGCTTGATGGTCTCAGGGTTAATGGTACTTGGGTCAGTCCGAGACACTTGGTGGGCTAAATCCAGCACCAGGTCAAAGTTTGGGCTGAAGGTGGTGAAGACACCCTCGATGATTTCATTAGTCTTAGTTTGTATCTGTGGACACAAGCAACACATTCAGGCATCGAGGCAATGAACACAAAATACATACAGCCTCTGAACTGACACCAATGGTTGTTTTAGCTAAGTTCTTCATAACACTGGATAATGCACAGACAGGAACAGCATTTCAAAAACAGTAAATAGATACATATAAAAAAAGACAATGACTCACCCTAACAGGAAGGCCGACCAGAGCCCCCACAGCTTGCATGAAGCGATGATTGGTGTACACCCCATCAGCAGATACCTGCCTCTCCGCACCTTTCCCCCCGCGACCTCCTCTGCAGACAAGAATGTGGGTCAAGGTTATTAAAGAACGAGAGCATGCAAACCTTGCTGATTGTAACTATAACGCACCTGAAGAACACAGACAACTGACCACCATGGTCAAATCCCTTAGTGATGCTGATGCTTCGCATTTCCCTCCTGGAGGACACCAGAAGTAGCTATACCAGCATCTAAGTCCCTTCTTCCACTCACCACCATCCACCAAACTACAGCTAAGCACCCCAAAGTTCCCATCTCCTGAGAGGTTAACACAGGCATCACTCCCACTCTCTTGGTCACCATCACAGTGGGGGATGGTTAGGTAAGGCCACCCCTCCTTACCCAAACTTTTTAGGGCTTCCTTACACAACTACAATCTATCTGTATTTCTGTACTTTTTTACTTTTTTGTACAGTAATCTTGCAAAATCATCAATCCTTATTCTCTCACCACCTTCCCCTCCTTAACAATGAAACCCAGGATTTTCCTTTTCTTTTTTTTATCATTTGACCATTACTAAAATGTAACTATGTAGTATATTCCAGCAACATAAATAAAGCAAGAAAGGTTAAGTGTACTGCATTCTATTGGAATTAATTATTAAAAATTTTGGATCATTATAAAAGAAATTATCTACATATGCTGTCTTTTAAATGTTGTTTTTGGGACATTAATAATGGCACATAATGTTCTCAATTATGTTGGCTGCACTGGGAAATCACTAATAAGACCAACTGATAACAAGAGAGAGAGAGAGAGAGAGAGAGAGAGAGAGAGAGAGAGAGAGAGAGAGAGAGACTGAAGTCCTTATGAAAAGCAAGGGATGGAAAAGAAAAAATAACAGCATGGATGAATCACTTAGTAAGGTTTTTCCCAGAAGTACCAGAAGAGCTGCTCATCTTTCTTGGATGTATGTATGTATGTATATATGTACATGATTCACACTCCTGAGAACACTGAACATTTCCTTTTCCTGTCTCCACACCATGGCATCAGAGGACTGCCATTACTCACACCACAAACACCAATCAACTTTTCACAGCTATGGCTTCTCTGACACTGCAAGGACATGGGCTAGTGGTAGAGACTAAACGCTTGACACACCACTGATAACAAATAGTGATGTAACATTCCACACCTTTGAGGATATAATTTAAGTCTGGCTCAGTGAAATTATTCTGAATTTAGATAATGTGAAATATGTACCATAAAAAAGAAAAACATTTAACATGAGAACAAATGTAGTATGCCAATGTATAATGAGTAAACCTAAGCCTCAGAACAAGAATCTTCAAAGACAGCTAACAATAACAAGTCATCCAGGAAATGCCCTACAAATACTATCCACATAAAACAAGAAAAATAAACAGGAATAATTATTTTTAAGCCAATTAAATTTTCCTCTGCCTTAAACCAAGCATGAGGGATAGGACACTACCTCCACATGCTTACTGGAGGTCCACAGGGGCGAGGGAGGTCTTTGTGGTAGGTCCTCATATGCACCACTTCTCAGCCCACAGCTCCAGGGGATGGGATGAGCCTGTAACTCCTGTTTCTGGGAACGTGCAGGCACCCACGTCCCTTATCGCACTCGTTACTCCCTATCATGCACACACAAACACATCAACTGGCTCTTTTCCGCTAATGTCAACAGAAAATGAGTCGAGAAATGGCTGCTGCCCCACGAAACTCAACGCGACACATACCAATATTCACGTTAATCGTTCGCCTTTTCACAACTTTTCACTCTCGCCCCGCTCTCATTTCCCGCCCATGCCTTCGCTAAACACCGCTATTCATTAATCTAAGAGCCCATGAGCAGTTATTAATCCCTCTCCTTAAATATCCTAAAGAATAGAGGCAGTATGAGGGAAGGAAAAACCCGGAAATGTGAAATTCTCCGCAGACGAAGATATCAGGAGAGAAGGAATGGCCGTGTTTTGCTTCGTCCCACCAGATGTGTCTTCTATTATTTATGAAATGCACCGCTGCTACCATGGGGGTCCGGCACGCCCTCCACCCCACCACCTCGCTGCAACACACGGGGCCCAGGAACACCACACCAGGACCCAGAAATACCGAGGAAAAGCCGTGAAAATATAGAAATGGAAGGGAGGAGAGGAGGAGGAAGCCAGTCTCGTCTCGCCGCTCCCTCTTCTTCTTCTCCTTCTCTTCCTCTCTTTCTCCACTTCACGATAGCAGCACCCTAGCCCTTCCACTCGAGGCAATACACACTACACACTCTCTAAAACCGCAAAAATGTGCAAATACATGTCACATTTCTGCATCAGAGCCCCCCCCTTCCCCTCCCAGTACTTCCCCCTGTCCCCTCCTACCGTGCCTCGCTGGTCAGGAAACATGCACTTACCAAACCCTCCATTTCACGCTATCCCCTCATTCTATCCCTCAATAGACACACTGGGCTAATAATGACGGATAAGAGGATAACACACATGACATTCTTGCCTAACTAACACCCCCCGTGCACCCCCCCATTGGTGAAAAATGCCCCCCGGACCACAACTCCCCGTGAACCCACACCAAAAACTTATGACCTTCTGCAGGAGTGGCCTTCCCTACGGCGTCTGCGAGGAGAGATACAGGTGTGGAGGGTTGTGGGGCTTACCTGGCGGAGGATGATCGTGCTTTCCTCCTAGTGTTCATGGTGTCCTCGGCTCTCCCCGTACGGGCTTGCCGAAATTCGCTGGGGACCGGAATCTTGATGGTCCTTGCTGCACAACGCCGCGACAAACAACAGGGTGGGAGTGCAGGCGGTGGCGGGCTGCTGTGTGTGTTCCCTGTGGCGCACCTTTCCCCGGCTACTAGCAAGGCATAACGGGAAAAAACACCGACCGCCGCCCCCTTGCCTGCTATTGGTAATGGTGGCACCTAACGTGTAGGAAAATACGTTCCTGTAATAAAATTTGTAAATAGTCCAGTTTTCCTGACTCCCCTTATCTGGATTTAATAGAGGTATTATATGGTCAATGGGTATTTAAAACACGGTGTTTAGTGGTACAAATAGTTCTGCACGGTGTCCAGGGAATGATTTTTGGGTTAGTTTTTAAATTTGTGAACACTGTGGTGGGAGTGTGAGAGTTAAGGCGGGCGGCGTTGCCATGTGTTCCCCATCATATGTCACCACAACGCCGCATGCCGAGTTAAATGTCGTAACTCGACGGAAATTTAAAAGCCTCTTGACGTATTCATGGGGTTAAATGACCAGCTAGGGCAGATGTTGGGGTGATAAACAATGTAACCCACACTCGGGACACGTGTGTGTGCGTGTGTTGGTGTGTATAATTGCAGGTACCTTTCTCACTCACTTCCAAACCTTCATGCAGTAATTGTGGAAATCAATCCATTTCTAATAAAAAACATATCATGTGTAAACTCGTGTTATAAATATATCTTGCAATGTCTGTGGTTTGCCTAATTTGTTTTTTTCTTGTCTGGCGTGATTTATTTCACGGGGTGTCACGTGCAGTATTTCGCATCTCGGTAATATTATCATTTTAAATTCCAAATTTCATTTCATTTCTGTTTTATGGATGTCTTAAGATATATTCTATCTAATGTTTTACTTTTTTCCCATGCTATTTCATTATTACATTTAGTTCTTGTATTCCTTGATGCGTTACTCGTTTCTCCCCAAAAGTTTTCCAAAAGCTCTCCAATAAGCCTCCCTCACCCTGCCTCCTGATACCACAACCCCCACCACACTCATGCCTGCCAACACAAACTCTCCCCATCATATTATCAGTGTTTATCACAATCGAAAACAATTAGAAAGTATGACTTCGAAGCAAAATCAACGTAGAACTGTTGTAGTCTTCTGTATAATACTTGCATCGGCGAAATAAATTAGAATACTAAGAAATGTGATCAAAGTTCTCTTCGTTACCATTGCCTTTGTTTCTACTAATCAGTGACGCATACAACTTGTCTAAAAGCATGTCTTACATATACTCTACAGAAGAAAATTGTACTTATTGTGTTAATACAGTCACAGTACAATTTATTATAGGTCAACGGTACACACAATAATTATATATTCAGGTTTTTATTTTATAATAATTTTTTCATGAAACATAAGAACATCAATTTGTATATAACAGCAATATTACAAGCATATCAAGTAGTGATAAGTTCAAAAGAATAAATACATTTCCTTAACAATAATTCTGATGGTTTAGGTTTATGCAACAATATAATCTTATTGACCAGAAGACAATACAGTGATGAGCAAAAGTTTGAGTTGACCTAGAATATGTAATGGAGTATGTCTTAGAAATAGTCTTACTGACCAAACCTTCACCAGACAACACAGCAGCAATGAGATGACATCTGTCACAAAGGCTTTCTTTCCACTGCACCTTGTCCACCTTGGTCCTCAGTTAAAACACAGGGTTAAAATTTCACAGGTAGTCTAAAGGCAAAGCCAGAATGAACTCCAGATGACACTAATATGACAGGACTTACAGGTCATGAACTTGGTACATTACAGACACTCACACTGACACACCCTCACATGCCTCAATCTATCAACTCAAAAGGGTAATGTGAGTTTTGAAGTTTACAAGAAGCAATGTTACAAGTTTAAAAAGAGTAACATCGAAACTTTACACATGCCTTTCCTGGGAGCAAGATGGGTACAAAGATGGAGGTATAAATGACTGATATTTGTAGTAAGATAACAACATGGCAGCCAGTGGCTATGGTAACATAAGCAGCCACAACCGTTGCTCTTGGTGTCTCATTTCATCCTGTACAACTGTGTTTACATTTAAGGCCTGCAGACAAATGCTGAGATACACGGAACCTAACCAGGCCCACCAATGGTCTGTCATATAATGGCCTGGAGGAAGCACAAAGCCTATACGATAATTTGCTTTCTATACAATACAGGTATCAGTCTGCATATTTGCTGTGAACTCTCCTCATCCCTCTCAATTGTTGCTTTGATTTGATGGTTAGTGTCCTCATAAGTAAGTGTGACACACCAACACAACCTTCATAGTTAAAACAAATAAAATCAACAAATATTAGGCAATCAGTAAGTAGACAGCAAAACTTAAGATTCACTGCACACACACAGTTGCCTTAAAGATACATTCATATATATGGCACTACCAAATGCATCATGAGTCTCACCTCCAAAAAGATGTCACTCCAAGAGATAGTACCAGACAAGGAAGACAGCTTTAATAACAAAATAATTCACTTTACTGTTAAAATATTACGAGTGGTATATCTAAAGCAACCTCACTAGTTACTATCTATCACACTCAAACCAAGTACTGACTCAGGGAAGCTACAGTGCTGAGGGCAAACTATGATTGGACCTCTGGACCCCTGCCAGCCAACACAACACTGGCATGATGAATTCTTTGGGATAATGTATCACAACACAGGAAACACAGACTTTCCACATCTTCCATGCAAACTTCTTCACACTTGTATACACACACAAATACACACCACACATACACTTGAAGAAAGGAGACAGAGGAGGCTTAGTCACATGTAAACTGATGAATAAAGTAAAATAATTTGAAAATATTTACTATTGCAGGGCTGAGGAGGTATGAAAATTTTGAGTCAGAAAACATTCAAAAGTACATCTCCTTTTGTAAGTAAATACCTGAAGTTGATTGAGTAAAAAGAATGCAAGGGCTAAACATCAACTAAATGAAAGTCTAAATGAATACAATTATAGTGACTGGATCACATAATTACTAACAAGAACTTGCACACTGCAAGTACACACACACACACACACACACACACACACACACACACACACAGTGGAGGGCTAAAATACACCTAAAATATCTGGTACACTTGATTTCTCTTAGTCTCTTGACACCATCAAAACAAGACTGGTATGACATCTGAATTAAATAAAAATAAAATCCATACACAGAGCTTGGTTTCTCATCCTAGCCTGCTCCCATTCTGATGGTTTACAACTTGAGAAAAACAGAGGCTCTTCACCCTGCAGAAGATAACACATTATGGACAAAGTAATACTTCTTTATATTACAACTCCAAATTGTAGTTACACCTTAAATCAAATCAATAAGTTCCACAAAAATAAAATCTAAGAATTCTGGACTACAGGATTACATAGTGTATTTTCTAAAAGCTTAGATATTTAACATTGTGCCCCCCAATGGTTTAGTACTCAAATTATACACACAAATAGGCACTGTATTCTGTATATCTGCTTTTAAGTCTAATTAAGGTAAATCAACAACATCCACCACGAAACTGTGCTGTCAGACTTCACAGACTCAATGCCATGCCCCTGAAGTGGTAATGCCTTCCAGACTATCTTTCATTACTTGTATAGGCTTGATAATTAACATAGAGGTATTCATATCATTCTTCAGGTAACATTCATTATACATACAAGTGTAAAAACAACAGGATCTGGAGTCACTGTGTAGAAGGAAACAACCCTGAAGGACTGGCATCAAAGGACAAGTATCTGGCGGACAACAGCAGCACAATGGCAACCAGCCACCACTCGCACCTCAGTGGAGGATGTGGTCCCCTTCTGTGCATGTGCCTAATACTGATACAACATGGATGGATAAAAGAACATGATCCAAGGAGACGTCTACACAGAGGACACCATTCAACAGCCACTGCTGACTAACACTAATGGCATCCTCACTCCTTAGAAAAAAGACAGGAGCAAATTTCTCACAAAATTAAGAGTTCATCCCCATACACTAAATGCAAGGTAATATGTTTCTGAGTAACAAAAATAGTGAAGCTTTGGTTACTAGCAGAGAAAAATGAAACAAAATAATTATCACTATTGACAAAAATATGAACAAGAATAGCAAAACACACAAAAAAGAAGTATTTTGACATTACTTGACTAGTTTTTTTTTTGTGTCAGACTAAAACATGAAAATGACAAATGGAAAAGTTCTAAATCAATAAGCAATGAATCAGCAAGGCAACACTCACCTAAGCTGCCACTTGTGACACTACGCAACACTGTCATTAGAGAAATCCCCTGCCATGGCTACTGATGAGAGCAGCAGGTGTCTCTCAAAGATAGCTACTCTCAAGACAGGTGTCCCATGAGTGAAGGATGTGAAGGACTGCAAGTCATGATGTGTCTGAGCTTGATGTACACACAAAGATGAGAAACATGAGTAACCATACAGATCTGCAGCATCTATGCCCTTGTGAACCTACCATTCTGATGTACTGAAATAACATACTACATAAGGTTATTTTCAATACAAGGGAATGACATAATTTGATAAAAATAATCAATACAAAGAGAGTCATTACAGGGCTGCTGCTTCTGAAGGGTTTCCAATCAAGTGTTTGTAAAGATAATGACTTGGGCAGCTGTATCTTTTATAAAGACAGTGAGAAGAAGAAGAAGAAGAAGAAGAAGAAGAAGAAGAAGAAGAAGAAGAAGAAGAAGAAGAAGAAGAAGAAGAAGAAGAAGAAGAAGAAGAAGAAGAAGAAGAAGAAGAAGAAGAAGAAGAAGAAGAAGAAGAAGAAGAAGAAGAAGAAGAAAAAAAAAAAAAAAAAAAAAGTACTAGCAAAGAAAAAATATAAAAATAAGTATACTACTGAGAAACAGACCAATGAAGCATAACAGAAAAACTGCCATGGATCTATGAGCCTCATAAGAAACAAATACACACTCTAAATAATGAAAAGGTTCTACAAACATGTATTGATATGAAAGACTTTGCTGGCCATGGCCATGGACACCACCACCTCTTGGGACAGCTGAATGCACACACTTCATCTGTTCTCCAGACACAAGCTGTGGCACAAACACCTCACCCTCACTGCTGGGTCACGCTTGCCTCAACAGCTTCACATCCCACAGGTTCTAGTTCTCTTCATCTGGCTTCATTACAGTCACTAGGAAAGCATCCCTGATCAACAGCATATTCCATTGATACTGTTCATGCCAAAACTTCCAAGAGAAAAGCATGGGGCACAAGAATAGAAGTCATCAGTAAGGGATCTACTGTTCCTACAAGCTTATAAGACACATCTCTGAATAAGACATATGCTCTGTCTGACAAAGGCTTTTTCTTTTTTTCCAAGTAAGTATTTCAGCATCATAACTATAGTAACATTAGGTACTGGTTAATTTGTAAAACGTTTTCTTGAAAATGTCTTATATGTTGGCAAATACAGTACACCCCAAACTTTCAAAAGTAAGCTGTGATGATAGCATGTCCACCAAGGACACACAAGGCTGGGGAGGGCAGCTCCCCACCCTCATGGGAACACCAAAAGAAGCAGTGTGGATCCAACATGCACATCTCAGCTCACACAAGACTTACGTGCTCCAGCGTTGAGATACAAAAGACAGATTTCCACCACAGAATATACTAAATCATATAAAATTCTGCTTATAAAAAGACTAAGGCCTCCATGTACCCTCCTACCCTGGGACGGGTGTCATCCCAGCTCAGGCCCGGAAGGTGCGCACCACCCTCACCACATACTGCCGGCAGAGGGGGCACTCGGACATCTGCTTGCCACACTGGGTGCACGACACCATGTGCCCACACTCCAGCAGGACGCAGTCAATGGCATGATCCATGCAGATCTTGCATATCATCTCCTCAGGCAATTTCTCAAATTCTGAAAGTTAAGGAAGTTTACAATAAATTTGTATATCATAAATTTTTATCTCTTTACTTATAATCAGAAATTTGAAGTGTGGAGATCCCAAGATGAGCAGCAAAGTGCAAAGCAACAACAAACCTTTGCGAGAGGTGCGATAGTCTTCCCACAGGATCTTGATTTTGTTGAGCAGCTCAGACTTCTCCCGCACCCCAGAGTAGTTCACTCTGTTCAGGGCGAGAAGCTCCTTGCACTGCCTCACACTCAACTGGTGGATCTCCTCCTCAGATTTCAGGTCCCCCAGGTTCACAGAGCCACCGGTTACCTGGTAACAATGAACTGGCTGTATTACTTCCCACAAGTACAGTCTTTCATCAGATTACTATCAATCCTTGTTCTCACAACACTTTCTGGTAGTAAGATCACTAAAACTACACATCAAATCTTTTAAAATGCCATTTGGGCACTACTGCTCCTCCCACCCAGGACTCACCCCTTTGTTGGGCTCTGGAGAAGACACGGCAGAGGTGGGGGCTGACGATGACGCTGAAGAGGAGGATGAGGATACAGCAGGGGCTGGAAAAGATGGTTGCTCCTCCTCCTGCTCAGGTTGTGGGAGGGGTGGAGCTGAGGGCTCTTCCTGTGCACCACTACTTCCTACAGCCTGTGGTGTAGGAGGGAGTGTAGGGGAAACATTCATCCTTCCCTCATTCCTTCCATCATCCTGGGGAGCTGATGGGGTGCTCATCTCTGGCAGGAACACCCAGTCCTCACTGTTGGGGCTGGAAGTCTCCGTGTGGTGATGGTGGTGGTGGCAGTGGTGGGGCTGGCCAGGTGTTCCATTGTGACACGAGTCCAGACTGCAGCAGGAGGCAGTCCAGTCGTCACCGGGGCAGTGGGAACACTCCTCCCTCTCAGGACATCCGCCATCACTGCTCGGGGAGGTTGGGGAGGCACTGTCAGAGTTGTCCTGGGAGTTCCTGCCCTGGCCTGAGGCAAACACCCTGATGCCACTGTCTGGGTCAGAACTTGTGGCATTAGTGGAGGGTTGGTGGCTGCCCTGTACTCTGATGCCATCCATCGGGCGCACTCGAATGCTGCCCATGGAAATGTTGCTGCTTGCCCGCACCCTAATCCCGTCATCCTCAGAAACAACAGGTATGCGAGGGGCGGCCCTGTGTCTTCCGTGGCTGTTGGGTGCGTGGGAGGTGGAGTGCTGTGCGGTTGGTGGGGGACGCCGAGAGGACGTGGTCTGGTGCTGACTGCTGATGTGCCGTGTCACCAGGTCAATCAGCTCACATTTTTCTGTGGACCAGTGCAACAATGTAGTGATGACGGTGAAAAGACACTGCTTGCGAACTCTTCCTGGCACTCCTCAACTACATGCTTTGTGAGGGACTACACATTAGAACATCACAACACTATTTTTTCCTGTAGTTCAGAGACAGGCCACAGAGCAGCCAGCACACCACCAGTCATGCTCACCTGTACAAGTGGCAGTGTTGATGCGGCGTGAGTGCAGGAACTGTCTGAGGTCCTTCACCCTGAGAGCCGTCACTTCTGATAGGTCCAGGGGCCACTGGGTCAGCACCAGGCACTTATGGCACCAGCGCGTCCCTCCTATCCCTCGCTTCAGGCAGGACCCACAGTACACCATCCTACAGCTTGCACATTCTCTCTACCAATCAAAAAAATAAAAATAACAATTGTATTCATTCACAGTCCAGTAATTCCTATAATGCTTCACATATACTCCATGGCTCATCTTTTTTCCAAACACCTTTTTTCATGAGTGGCTCTGGTCCAGGCCAACAAAATGCTGAAATAAAAGGTCCACTCAAGATGCAAGTCCCCAAGAGTAGTTAGAGGAATTATTCAAATTATAAGGAAAAGTCTTGAACCTCTGCCTTGGAAGGATTCAAGTCCAGTACAAGAAAAACACACTAGCCTGAATTTCCCACCCACACTCACCCGTCGGCGAAGAAAGTTAAACTTGAGGCTGCATTGTTCACACTCAGCCATTGGTTCAGGGGTGGTGCCGGGACCTGGGTTAGGGGCCACCTTGGGGGAGCACTTCAGCACCTCACTGCACCACCAGGACACAGGCCCACTGCACACTCCTCCACTCCCTAGCATCACTCTGCCACTGCCTTAGCCTCCCTCCTAGATCAGTTTCTCCAGCCTCATCTGGAATTAACTGCATCCTCACCACCAGGCTCACTACATTGTTTCCTGAGGTGATACATACATAGTAGCTACTGATGATATCATAATTTTCTTTTTTTCTGTAAGAAGGGAAATAAGGCCAAGGGTAACAAAAATTATTAAGCAGAGACCCCACTTAGATGCCAGTCCCTAAGATAAACAAAAGAAAATGCAGGAAGAGGATAACGAAGAAGGAAGCAACATGAATTTAGGTTCAACTAACTAAGGTGCAAATAGACAAGGTGATATTGAAGATTCTTATCAATTCGCCACTCCTTACAGCTTGTTCTCTCTTGGAAACAGTTGAACCCTCCACGGCTGTATCCTTCAGTCTCCCTCATCTACATTAGCTTCTTACACTACAAAGTACATAAGTTACAATATTTCTAGAACTGTCTATCCTCTACATTCTTGGCAACCTTCAATAGTACCCCCATTATTCCACAGTCCGACCACACTAACAAAATACCAATACACTACTAACTCTTTGTTCTGCAGAAAGCACAGAGCACTGCCCTCCGTCCTGCCTTACTCTTATCTAACACTGGTTGCAATGGGGTGGTGTGCCTGCAGACCTGACCTACCCTAATATTTCACAAACAATTTCCTCTCCTTGCTTGACTGGCTGAGACAAGAAGCCACACCTTGAGTGAACTAAGGTGTGCTTTGCCATGCTTCACCATATTCTATTCTGCACGCAATAGGGGGGTCGCAATAGGGCAAGAGATAAGATGTCAGCTGGTTATCACAGATGTGTCAGTCAGAGATAACCTAATGACTGGCATCTTCTTCCCCCACAAATACCCTGATGCAATACACTCTCTGCCACTCATACAAAACCAACTTAAAAAATATATAACCATGATCTTAAGACTACTGGCAAAGGTAGAGAGAAAAACTTGCAGAGATTGTGGCTGATTAAACTGATTAAAAAGTATGAGTTTTATACAGTCACGGTAAAATGAGTTAAATTATGTGAAAATAATAAAAAAAAGAAAAAAAGTCAAATTAAGAATGCAAAAATTAAGTTAAGAAGGAAAGTGGACTAAAAAGTTAAGGATTAAAAGTTTTTGAATGAAAATAGAAAAAAAAAAACATTAATATTACAACAAAAAGAGGATGAAGAAAAAAAAAATACTCAATTCACATGATGTATACAGGGATGTAGTGAGTGTCAGATAACAGGAATCCTAAACAGTCCCTCTCACATCAAGATTAAGACACCTAACAGCTCAACACTCAGCCTCATCCACCTCCACACTCACCCTGCAAATACTCGTCCTGTAGGAACAAACACTGAATCAACTCTGCAATCCATCTTGATAGAGAAACACTACCCAACAATAACAATCTTTTATCAGCAAGGCCAAGCAAGGATCCGTGCTAAAGGGTCTAAATTATTCTTCCCTGAAAAATTTAGGGATGGGTATTAGTGGTGTGTGGGTGGGCGAAGGGTTAGGGCTCACTTGGCGGTGGTGCCGTGGTGGTGATTCCTGGGCACGGCGCGGCGAGGGAGAAGTAAGGGCACACGCATGGAAAGAAGCCAGCGCGGTGGTTAGAGTGCTTTGACGTTCAGCTGGTGACTATGCTCCTCTAGAGAACAAGTAGCAAGGAAACACTACTGTGACTCAGTTTGGAGGAGAGCGATGGTGCTGCCATCTGCCGGCCACTGGATTACTCAGAAAAGTTTTTAAGGGTAACTATGTAATAAGAGACTGTTGCCTTGTTTGGCACGTAAGGGCTTTATGAGTACAACCCAAAACTATATTGTTTATATATATATATATATATATATATATATATATATATATATATATATATATATATATATATATATATATATATATATATATATATATATATATATATATATATATATATATATATATATATATATATATATATATATACATATACATATATATATATATATATATATATATATATATATATATATATATATATATATATATATATATATATATATATATATGGCGCAGCCCGCGTAAAGTCTAGCATTAATGATTTAAGGCGGGTTCACACGTGCCAATTTGCGACTGTTTTCTTGTTTACATTTGCCTCGCCGCTTCCCGAGACTCGAACCTGGGCCCTCTCGATTGTGAGTCGAGCGTGCTAACCACTACACTACGCACTGTGAGAGAGAGAGAGAGAGAGAGAGAGAGAGAGAGAGAGAGATTTCAACGGTGTATGTATATAAGTATGTATGTATAATAAAACACCCCATCCGTCCCATTAACCCAGAGATAACTTAGGAAATTAAGAAAATTCAAGAAAAAAGGAGAAATCATAGTCACAGTAAATACACACAGTGGTTGCCCGTATCACCCAGATGCACACGCCCTCAGACAACCTTAATACCTATGAATTTGAACATACGTGGTTTAGTGAGCAGAATATTATACTGCAATACATAAATGAGCTATGAGCTATATGTAGTAGCCTGGCGGTGGAGTGGCGAGTATAGGTGCAGCCCCCGCCGTGTCGCTGGCGGAGAGGAGCACGCTGATAATGGCACGAGTGTAAACAAACATGGGGGAGGAGGAGGCGATGACCTGAGACACAGCTGAGATGACCTCTACAGACCACCCTCCACCTGATGAGGAGGTAACACATTGCCTTTGTCATCACCACTGTCTCTGCTATCACCATCTTCCATTATAATCGCGTGAAGTGTTCTTGTTGCCTGCTAACGTCGTCATTAGTGTCACTGCCTTATCACTGGTGTTGGTGCTGCCTCACCCATGTACTGCAGTCACAATGTACAGGGTGGCTGCTGGTGGTGGTGTTCAGTTATGGTAATGTGAAGCTGCTGTTTGCTGGGACAATGTCATCATGCATTTAAAACGGCTCTTTAATGGTAACTCTTCAGGTGATTGTTTTTTCTTAGTGGGATGACGGGAGGGTCGTATGAATATACTTTGATTTTCATATTGTTCTCGTTTTTTTTTTTTTTTTTTTGTTCTTTTATCAGGAAGGTTGCTTTTCATATTAGTTAATAAGTTCCAAGAAAACTTGGATAAATATTAACAAGAGGTCCTTCGTTTGCCAATTACGGTCGTTTGTCTCCTTAGACTTTTTGATAAAATGCGAATTTTGGTCTGTTTTGGTGTCCCCGACTAAGTAAACTGAAACAAACTTAATCTAGGTTAATCTAACCATAAAACTAACCTAAACTAAGCTGGTATATATAACCTAACCTAAACCTAATCTAACTTTGTTTTGCCTTTTGTGGCAAGACCTGTCCACTGTAACAATTTTTTACATTTGTTTCCTTGAGTCTCAGTAACTTCCTGATAGGAGACATTTAAAACACACTTTCAAATTAGATTAATCGAATACTGCTCACAATCTATCTTAATCCACAGCTCACATGGGAATGGAGGGACAAGGGACACATACCAAATATTGCCATAACTTATAACATATAACATAACATAACATAAATAATAGGATAACAAAGGGCCACCAGGGCCCATCTAGGTTATCCTGTATCAGTCGCACAGCGACCTCGTCATCAGTACTTGTAAGGGTAAAGCTGAAGTGGAACATCAGATTTTGTGTGTGTGTTGCAGGGTGTGGAGGTGCTGGAGGCGGAGCACGTGTACATTCTCATGAAAAGGGAGTACCGCATCTCTCGCAATGTCCGTGCTGAGTGGTACCTGCGCCGCATCAACTCCATCATCACTTTCCCCAGGAGAGAAAAACTTGTAAGAATCTATGTGTCTGTATGTGTGCGTGAAGTTGTAATATAGACTACAGGATGTTTACAAGATTTACCCACTTATAACTACCTGTTTTTGATTTACAAGATTATATAGTCAATGGTATTGTTCCTTCTTATTATAGTAGTTTCCCTCATAATTAATTTGTTATTAATTGCGTTTCATTTTCTACTTTAAAGGCTTTTGCTTAGATAATGCTGCCCTCATTTTGTTAACTAAACTTTCATGTATTGCATCTAGTTGGCCATTAGTAAATGTTTAAATGTAAAGTCAGTGAATAATTTTATCACTTTGTTTGCTGCAAGACTATTAGTGTGAAAAGAACATGCATTGTTTCCACGACACAGAGTGACAATGAGGAGGAACTGGAGGTGGTATCAGTCCTGCCAATGGACGTGCCGCCAGAGTGGGACTCGGACACCGCCCACCTGTACCGCTACCGCATCACCCAGCGCTCCACCCTCCACTTCCTGGCCCGCAAGTACCGACTTGTCTTCTGCCTTGACCTCTCACCATCAACCTCTATTGTGGACGAGACCAAGAGCAGTGCCGTGCTGGACGAGGTCTTCACCATGCTCCGGCAGTGTCTCAGGGGTGTGGTGCGGCCATTCTACATCCCAGGTGAGCCACACCATTTGTCTCATGATGTCTGCTTAAAAGATTGATTGGCTGGTTTAAAGTACCACACTAGCAAAACATTCAGTTGTGCTGTAAGGAGCAACAAGTTCATAGTTGTCAGATTTGGGTGTATTTTGGGCATGGTGATGTGGCAACTGTATCATCACCACCATGAGACATGCCAATCAATCACCATCACCAATGATGAGTGACAAGCGTAGCTTTACAATGCATCTTTATTTCAGGGAGCCTGCTGCTGTTCCAGCCAGAAATCTACCTGACCATCATTGCCCACACCCCATTCTTCAAGAGTCAGTCCCAGCAGGTTTTGGTCCAGGGGTGGCTGCTCATGGAACGCAACCTGGAACAGTTCCTGGACAGCATACAGCTTCACCTGACCATGCTGGAGGCTCAGCTGGCACAGGTAAGCTCTGGCACATGATGATGCCATTGTGGAGGTTGCAGATTTAATGGTCAAGGTGTCTGTCACTTCTGTCACTGAAATATGGTTTTGATCATCCTATTGAAGTATTATCTGTTATTCTGTTATATGCCTTCTTTCCTGAAAACATTTATTTATTATTTTTTTTATTAATATTATTTCTGATTGTTGTATCAAGATTTTTTTTTCTTTTTGTTCATTATGTTGTGGTGATTGTGTTCGGTGATCCCCAGGCCACAGCACAAACATATGGACAGCTGGGGGAGGAGGTTTTCCTGCAGGCACCATCATCAGTCTTGCCTAACCCCATGGTGTCTCCAGACATTGGCTTTGTGGACATGCTGAGATACGGCATTGTGGCGCTGCAGCTCCTGCCAGAAAACAGCAGTGCAGGTACATGTAGTATCTGCCGTAAGGGGTTGGCCAATTTTTAACTAAATTGCATTGTATCTTTGATTTTTTTATTTTGTATATTTTGTTAAGTATTTATTTACAAATGCTTTGTTGAATAATTGGCAATGATGATGATTAGCTGGTTAGCAGTTTAATATGTATAGGCTTCTGTCTTCTTACCTTTATCTGTTGGTTCATTTCTGAGGTTTGTTCTCATTTCCTCCTGTGACCCATGGCCATCCTATCACCCCTACAGGAATTGTGGTTATCACAGATGGTGTGATTGGTCTACCAGATGCTACTGTGTTCGATTCTCTCTTGGTTCAGCTGAGAAATCAGACCATTGCTTGCAGCTTCCTCCAGCTTGGCTCTATGTACCAGCCACAGCGCTCCTTTGGCTACATCCCCTTCACAGACCTCATGAACTTCCTCGCTACTGCCACCTGCGGAGCCTACATGCCCACGCTGCCCCCTGTGGTAGGTGTTGGAGCCTGTGTTTGTTCACCCTTGCTCATATCATACATATCCTCAAGTAAAAATGTGTACCTATCTTCATTTCCCACCACGAGCTCTTTAAAGTATATAATTGCACTCGTGGATACATGGTAGGAATATCACTAGTGGCAGTACTTTCAGCTGTTTGAAAAAAATTGTGATAGAGATCTAGATTGAAAACTGCAAATACAATTTAACTGCAATTGAAGAGCCATGCGTTCCCTCTCCACAGGACAATGACTATGAGTACGACATGAATGACTACCACAAGTCCCTGCTGGCATGGGGCTTCCAGAAGGTGACTCGTGAGCTGTGTTCTCCCGATGGCGATGATGCCGAGAACGAGTGAGTCTTTTGACACACAACCCTTCATTTTAGGACTCTCTATTTGCTGAATATGAATAGGTACAAGTCAACAGCATGAATTTCAAAAAGAACATTATTGCTTCCCAAGTCAAGGAATGGAAATGTTAGTCTATTGATTCACATACCAAGCTGACATCAGCACAGACAAATCAGCATTTATACTACACAGGGATGTAAGTCTGTTGGTGCCTTTGACCCGAGAAGTGACGGAGCTGATGAGGAAGAAGGAACGAGAGACCCAGCTACACACCTCACTCAATGCTGTGCTGTCGTGTCGTCTCAGGGAAGGTTATGCCATCAAGGAGGTGGCCATTGTTGCAGACCAGATTCAGGTGTGTGTGTGTGTGTGTGTGTGTGTGTGTGTGTGTGTGTGTGTGTGTGTGTGTGTGTGTGTTAATGTCTATTTATCCAGTTCATATTCACTAGTATCAGCTCTCATGTTTCATTCCCAATAGATATATAGAAGTTATTCTTTCTGTGTTATTCAAACTTCTTTCCTTTCTCTTCTCTTTGTCCTTGCATGTGTAAGTATTGATTGATTTATCTTGTAACAACTTTCTTTTTCATGTACAGTCTTTGTTCTTGTGCAAGGTGTCTTCAGACATTCATCTTGCACCATCACAGCTGACCTTCACTTCTTGGTTTTCTATTGTGTTCCTGTGGGTTCTGTTTGGTCATTCTGATTCTGTTTCTCTTTCACAGCTGGTGTTAGTGTTGCCGTGGAAATACTCCATTTTCATTGAGTACCACATCCGCTCAGTCTGGCCGCCCACACAGTCCTCAGTGTACACAGAGGTCTGGATTGAGGGTGAGTTTTGAGAGTGTGCAGCCATGGAGGGCTGCTCTCAGATACTACTGGGCTCTTCCTTTATTCATTCATTTATTTATTTATGGTATTTATATATTTATACATTCTTAAGACAAAGCTTTTATTTATGGACATTTTCATCTCTTTGCCTCTTGTTTTTATTTATTTTTTGGTAACTTTTTGTTTTGGGATTGTATATGAACCTACGCCTTTGTCCTCAGCTCTTATGAACATTTCCTTTGTTTTCATTGATCGAGGGATTATCTGTCTATACACAAGGTAGACTGCACTCATTACATGTGAGAAATATGTTGTTTTATGATAGGGAGGCTTGGCCTACTAGATCACACTAGCCCCGAGTCCCCCACCACAGCCACCTACGAGTTCCTGAACGACGTGACCAGCGACGCCAACCGCCAGTTCCGTTCCAAGTACCGGCAGAGCATGGTCACAAAGTACTGGCACACCTTGCAACACCTGCGAGGCACTGACATGCTGCTGGTGGGCCTGCAGTCCTTCTCAGCCAGCCCCACCTATTACACCCTGCCTGACTGCATCAAGAACGGCCACCCGGTCTTCTACCGCAACCCAGGCCAGCCACATTCTATTCTGGACGCCAATAGGTGATGCATTGATACACTGGCACACTGACACACTAATACTGCTTGCCATTCTCCCTCATTGCTAAGTAGTATATTGATTCTTGGACACTCCTTGGTACTTGCTAGTTTTTGTTTTATTTAATTATTTTCCTGCTTGTAGTTTGGAGTAGTTGTATCTTCATCCATCGTGAAGGTGATAAGATGATAATGTTAATGATAGTTATGTATTATTTATTCTGTGGTTTCAAATTGAGCCAGTCATGTCATCCTGAAAAGTGTGGTGTGTGCTGTGTGTTTTGGTCCACTGTGGTAATGGTCATGTACTTGCTCTGCAGTGAGCAGTTCCCACAGTTCACTAACTTCTGGAGGAAAGTGTGCAGTTTGGAGACCAACATCTGGCAGAAATGGATGCACATCCACCGTATTGGTGTCATTCTGGAGCATGACCACCCACTCCCCAAGAACCTGCACATCACCAGCACCAGTGGCAGGTTAGTGCTTACTGACCGGGTGTGTGTGTGTGTGTGTGTGTGTGTGTGTGTGTGTGTGTGTGTGTGTGTGTGTGTGTGTGTGTGTGTGTGTGTAATTCACCTTGGTCGCCTCCTGGTCACCCAGCCAGTCTTCCCCATTACGGAGCGAGCTTAGAGCTCATAGACCGATCTTCGGGTAGGACTGAGACCACAACACACTCCACACACTGGGAAAGCGAGGCCACAACCCCTCGAGTTAAATCCCATACCTATTTACTGCTAGGTGAACAGGGGCCACACATTTGCCTCGCCGCTCTGGGACTTGAACCCGGCCCTCTCAATTGTGAGTCGAGCGTGCTAACCACTACACTACGCGTGTGTGTGTGTGTGTGTGTAGTTGTATTGTACAGGGTTTGAGTGGGGCTCATAGTGTCCTGTCTCTATATCTCCATTTATCTAATTTTTCCTTAATGTTATCCACATTATGTGCTGTAACAACTTCATTATCCAATGTGTGTGTGTGTGTGTGTGTGTGTGTGTGTGTGTGTGTGTGTGTGTGTGTGTGTGTGTAGTTTGAGGAATGTAGCCTCATCTTACCATTCTTTGGCCATTCCTCACAAATACAACCATAGTCTGTCACTCAGCAAAGGACAAGCAGGTATCAGGCACAATGGCAATGATCTGCTCGGCACTAGGGTGAATTCTGTCTCTAAGACTTTCCTATCATTCACCAGGTACGGCATTGTGCATTGTCGTCAGGCTGAGCTGGCTCTCACAACTCTGCTGGTGGAGTGGTGTGACTTTGTCCTCATCGAGAATGACTCCTACATCAAGTTCCTGTACAAGTAAGACCTCGGCAGGTTGTCTTCCTGTTTATCTTAAAGGAGCTTGTTTATCTTCTCTGAACACACATCTGTAACTACACCTTTACTCAAACTTATTAGAGAAAAAAATTGTCTTATGGAGAAATGTTAATTATTGTCACAAGGAAAGAGATGAGTGGAAAGATTTGAGACTAATCAATGCATACTGTCAGGAGAGTTTCTGGCAGATGATCTTGTTATAAATCACGTGGAAACTTACCGAGTGTACAGCTCACCTTTATTGATGGTGATGATGCTGAGTGACACATGCCAGCGATGAGTGTTGTGTGTCTGCAGCATCATATTGTGCTATGCTGGACTGGACCCGATGTGTGTTGCCTTACAGAGACGGGGAGCTGGACAAGCCTCCCGTATCCTTCTTTGTGGTGCGGATCACTTCCAAGCCGCCACCCTGCCTGGTGATCCGCCTGGCCTTCCTGGGAGGGACGCCGGGACACATCAGGAATCAGGTAAGGCATTCACCTGCAACCCAACACTGTGTGGGTCGAGTGTAGTGGGGTTAACGGGCTTTACTGATTCATGATATCTCTGCATACCTGGCTGACATCTCTCATACAGGTGTGTAGGTTAAGTAAGGTGTCTACATTCATACATTCAGTGTCACATTCACAAACAAGCCTGTGGAAGAGAGAGGAACAAGTTAAGGAATCACACACAAAGACATTTCAACTTAACTTCAATTATTTGGATTTACAAGAACTATTGAGAAGATGTATGAATTATGCATTAGAAATATGATCCTAAATAAAGCAGCTAACCTTACAGATGATAAGCCCTACTTGATTCCATTATTTTGGTGCTATGAAATCAATCCATTGCAGATGATGACAATTATAAAAAACAAGATCCAGGGGCTGACCTTTCCACTGCGAGTGACCTTAACAGAGCGCAGCAAGTCACTGCCTCCCACCATGCACACGTCAGAGGTACGGAACACTCCCGGTCTGCACCAGTGCCATATGTTGCTTGCTGCACCTCTACCCAGTGTGAAAGTCAAGCCTGAATGAAGGGGAGGGAAACAGAAGTAGGGATACCTTTTGGGTGGAGAGAGAGAGAGATATTGATGGAAGTGTTAGTGTCATATGCATTAATAAGAGTCAGTTGATTGGATTGGAGGAAGACTGCTGGGAGGCTACACTAAGTAATACTGGATAGACAGAGTAGTGTTTGATGATAGAAACATGCAGACCTTGAACTTTGGCCATCCCTTTAACCTCTTCAGTACCATGGTGTGTTTCCATATTCATTCTGCATATTAAATGGTGATTTTATATGGCTTTAGAAACTTATGTGGGAATTTAAATAGTGAAGACTGTGACCATTAATCTTCTGACCCTTCCTACTGTCAATAAAATGGTCTAATCTTACACAAATCTCAAAGTAAAAATGTGTCCCAGTACTGAAGGGTTAATAGCCAACAGAGGCAACCTTCAATAGGATTGGACTACAGCAGTGACAGAGGCAGTAATGGAAGGGGTGTTAAGGCCAGGTGGTGCCTGTGATGTGTTAGGAAGCGAATGAGTTACTTGCCAACTAACACGACTTTTCTGCAGGACAAGATGAGTGAGGAACTGACCATCTCTGCCTCGGGTGACCTGCAGCCCACAGCGGTGCGTCCCAGCCTCTCCCGCATGTCCTCCAACATTCCTTGCTGTGTCATCACCTACAAGCCGGTGGAGAAGATTCTTATATGGTCAGTGTTGAGATGGAGAGGAAGACTGCTCACAAAAAACTTCATGCATTACTGGGTTTGGAAACAATTATTCTATGATTTTATATGTATCCATTGCAGGACATCTCTGAATGAACTTTGTCCACTCATCTTGATCAGCTTACCTACTTGTTTATTTAACTTCCTCCTTCAGTTTAGTGTTTGCCTTGCCATCTTGTAGCACACCCAGACCTCACCTTTGCCGTCCATCCACCAGGTACGACAAAACACCCAGCAACCTTCTCAGCCCTGTGGTGGTGGAGACTCCTCCAGGGGTGGCAGCAGTGGCTCGCTCCATGGCCGCAAAGCCTGGACCCACTAAGTCTGCTACACACAACATGTCGCTGCTCTCCCGCTATCTCCACCATCGACGTTGGATCTGGGCTGTGCAGCCTTCCAGCGCCCCAGCTGTCTCCCTCTCTGCTGTGGCTCGCATCCTCAACACACTGACCAGGTTAGCAAGCACGGTGGTTCTCTTGGCAGATGTTCCCCTTGACACACTGGCCAGGTTATGCAGTGGTTGTCTTAACATGTAACTCAGTTGTTATTTGCTTATCTATGGGGTATGAGAGTGTCTTGCACAAACTTAGAGAAAATCATGAAGTTTGTAAAGAATAAGAAACAGATAGTAAGATGGCAGAAGTACTAGGCATATTTACAGCATAGAAGTAGTGATACAGAAATGAACACCTGATGAGACTGAGAATGCAAGTACAATGATCACTGCTGAATGAACTGATGTGTCTCGTTTGTTGTGTCACAGAATGCGGCTTCAGGAAGGCTTCAACTTTGCCCACTCCTGCAACGGCATCATCACAATGGTGCGGGAGTTTGTCATGAAGGTGAGCACACTTTGGAAACACTTACAGCCATGGAACTTCATACTCCTTAACCCTTTCATTGTTATTTGATACATTTTTTCATAATCACCAACCACTGAGACTTTTTTTTCTTATTCTAGAGCAACCTACAACATCATAGCGGCTACAAACTGCAAAACCTATCCTTGTAATCTATTTCTTGCATACACTTATAAAAAATCTCATACAGTGTTTTTAGTGTCGCAGATGGTTGTATATCACAGGAAAAGTGTTAAACCAGTGTGATACCAGAAATATTTACAGCTCGTTCTTTTATTATTAGGACTGATACAGCTTTATTTTGTTCTCTAGTCAGTGTGATGTTAGTACTAATGTTAGAACACAAGCTAATCCTTCCTTTATATCTTGTGTTCAGCTGGACCTGTGTGAGGATGAGGAGGAGGGCCTGCTGGAGGGGGGACAGTACACCTTTCCTTGCATTGCCCAGTATGTTCTCTTCCCTCCACACATTACCAACAGCAGCAGGGACAGGTGAGGCAGAGAGAGGGAGAGAGAATGTGTGAAGAATACATTTGAATAGTAATACAGTAGATCCTCATTTCTTTAGATTTACCTCTTCAGTACCATGATGCATTTCTATATTCATTCTGCTTACTATTTGGTGATTTTATGCACCTTCAGAAACTTATGTGGGAGGCTTAAAATAATGAAGACTCGGGCCATTAATCTTCTGACCTCCACAAACCTTTCCTAATGTGAATAAAATTGTCTAATCACACCAAAAACTCCCGGTAAAAATGCATCCCAGTACTGAAGGGATTAAAGGGAATGTCATATGCAAAACTCATTTATCCCTTTTGTACATGTGACCTCTTTTGTTGGTGGCAGCGTGGTGGAGGAAGACTGGGAGGAAGGTGAGAGTGTAGAGGCTGACGGAGTGATGGAAATCGTGACGGAGTGCTGGGTGGAGCCTCAGAATGGTGTGGTGGCTTTTCCTTCCCCACATGCACAGCACCTCAACCACTGCAGCTACAGACAGTTGGCCCAGGCGGTGAGTACTCTGAATCGAGTTGAGTTGTGGTGTTGTGTGGTGGTGAGGTCAAGTTTGTTGATTTTTTTTTGTGGGTTCGAATATTCACATTCACATTGGTGGTGATGATGGTGTTGGATAAGCTCATGTGTTAGTGTAGTTGCCTCCTCTTCTTCTTCTTCTTCTTCTTCTTCTTCTTCTTCTTCTTCTTCTTCTTCTTTCTTCTTCTTCTTCTTCTTCTTCTTCTTCTTCTTCTTCTTCTTCTTCTTCTTCTTCTTCTTCTTCTTCTTCTTCTTCTTCTTCTTCTTCTTCTTCTTCTTCTTCTTCTTCTTCTTCTTCTTCTTCTTCTTCTTCATGATACTGACAAGAAGATTATCATTACAACGGTTATGCTAGTTGAAGTGAGTGTTGTGATGGTCAAGGTCACGAGTTATCACCCACTTGTTCCTCTGGAGTGGCGGGCCTTGGTGTGCTGTGCTGTGCGTCTGTGCCGGCCCTGTGCTGGTGTGGTGCTGCTGTCAATGCACTATCAAGGGCTGCACCGTCCACACTGGCTCATTTTGCAAGCTATTTTTTATTATGGCACCAAAAAATTCTGGTGTTTAAGTCAGACATGTTCGATTGTTAGTTGATTGTATTGTTGAGCTTTATTCACTCTGATAAGGATTTAGAAAAGAATTGGATGCATAAAGACTGCATTAGTGAAGGTCTCATTGGCTTGCTATTTAAACGCTCATTAAGGAACAAGGGAAAATATGATTGGGAAAACTAGTTAGCACATTTTCTCAGACAATCATAAAGGAACAAGTGGAAATATGATAGAGACAAACAAATATACACTTGATAAGATATTAAAGTTACAACCTTGTACCCCAACGCTTCAGTAATTCCTCTACCAATATGTAAATTTACCACATACTCCATGAACTGCAAATACATACAGTTATTGATGCAGAAACATTACATTTACCTTAGACTCAGTAAACTGCAGATGGATGAATACAGCTAACCCCTTGAATACCATGACGTGTTTCCATATTCATTTAGCTTGCTATTTGATGACTTTATGCAGCTTCAGAAACTTATTGGGGGATTGAAATAGTGAAGACTGTGGCCATTAATCTTCTAAACCCCATAGACCCTTCCTAATGTCAATAAAATGCTCTAATCGTACACAAACTCAAGGTAAAACTTTGTCCCAGTAATGAAGGGGTTTAAATCACTACCTCCAGAAATTGAAATAGAAATATTACTCTATCATACTTCTCAACTTTTGCCACCCGTCCCTTTGCACTGGCTGGAACAAAGAGATCAGAAGAGGATGAGAACCAGAGACATGAGAGGGTAGGAGGGTCCATTGTTGTGGTGGTGATGGAGAGAAAAAGGCTTGACAAAACGATAAGAGTAGTGCATGTCTTAAAAATTCTCTCTCTCTCTCTCTCTCTCTCTCTCTCTCTCTCTCTCTCTCTCTCTCTCTCTCTCTCTCTCTCTCTCTCTCTCTCTCTCTCTCTCCTATCTACCTATTTATCTTTAGTTTATGTGGAATATAGAGTTTGTGTTCATGTGTGAGAGAGAGAGAGAGAGAGAGAGAGAGAGAGAGTTGACTTTCCTCTCCTCAGATCAAAATTTCAGTGGTTCTAATGTGTTCATGTGTGAGAGAGAGAGAGAGAGAGAGAGAGAGAGAGAGAGAGAGAGACAGTTGACTTTCCTCTCCTCAGATCAAAACTTCAGAGGTTCTAATTCATAAACAGTACATAAAAACTCTTTAGGTGTATCAGAACTCCGGAAACGATCATGTCCCTCTTTGTAACTGGGAGAACATGCCAGCTGATCAGTGGTAGCAAGTCTGGTCCCTGATGTTATAAGTAAAGAAGGCTTAATTAATGTTTCACCACACTTAGTTATCTATGTCCAATGTTTTTCTTAGGGACTTTTGGTTAAGCTTATGATTCTCCCTTGCTGTTGTAATAAGTTGAGTCAGAAGTATTATTTTGCAAGCATAGTGTTCTGCTGCATTTAATTATTAACATCTCTACTCTTAATTTTGAGTGAACTGCAAGGGTATGTGTGTGACGAAGTGCATGTAGTTTTTGTGTGTGTGTCTTATGTGAAGGCAATTTTGATACATAGAACACCTGAATACCATATTTAATCCTCCATAATAATAAATAAGGCCACTGGTGTGCATAGGAAGCAGTGTGTAGGTAGTATGTAGTGTGTATTGTTCCCAGGAGGAGGAGGAGGAGGAGGAGGGGTGTGCTGATAGTAATGTAATGGGACTGGAGATTAGAAGAGGAAGAGGAGGTACTATCACTATTTTTCCCACTTGATTTATACTTGTCACTGCAGGTGTGTGTGTGTGTGTGTGTGTGATAGAGAGGGAGGAGGGAGATTATTAAATTTTAGATGCACCTTACTGGGTCTTTGCATGCAAGGGAGAGAGAGTGAGAGTGTGGGGTAGGAGACTTAGAAGGGAGTGAGAGAAGGGTATGATGTCCCTGTGTTTCTCCATTAGTCCCAGATTTGAAACAGTAACAGCCCTAGTGAGTAGAGTCACATGAAGCCAGATAATGCTGATAAGGACAAAAAAAGGAGGTTGAGGGGCATGGTGATGGTGGTGGTGGTTGGAGAAAGAAGCATAAGTATTGAGAGGTGTATGGACTGAGTTAGGTGGATGATTGGTGGAAGAAGTGTCTGTGTGTGTGTGTGTGTTGGTGGTATGATTAGTAGTATGTATATGATATTGCTAGTAGTGGGATGTTTGTCTCTCTTACTTTTCTTCTATATTTAACTCTTATATTTGTTTAGGAAGGGAGCAGTGTGAATAGTAATGATGATAGTTGTATATGTAGTAACAGTAGTAGTAGTAGTAGTAATGCTGCTGCTGCTGCTAATAATAATAATAATAATAATAATAATAATAATAATGATAATAAAAACATGAAATAGAGGACAAAAGAGACGAAGTACCTTAAAATACATACATAATGAGAAGAAAATAGAGAAGAATGAAGAGAAAGAAAGAAAAAAAGTGACGGAAGAAAAAAGAATAGGAGGAGGAGCAGGAGAAGGAGGAGGGTGAATGTAATCAGTAGATAAGACCTATCAGAACCACTTGTTTGTCCAAATGATAAAGACTTGAGCTGTGCCTTGGCGGGTGAACTGTGGGCCCCGTTAGCGAGTGTGCCCCTTGGGTGGGATGGTGGGGGAGCCTTTGGGTGACTTATGGGATGGATGACTTGTATTATGGGTTTTTTTTATGGGTGTGTTGTGTGTGTGGGTGGGGGGATGGTGGATGGTGTAAGGTGTGCCAGTGTGTGATGGATGGGGGGTTGTTAGTGGTGGGTGAATTGGAGGGAGAGAGAGAGAGAGAAAAATAATTATTTCTGTTAGGTACACACACACACACACACACACACACACACAGAGGAACGAGGAGGAGAGAGGGGAAGGGGAGAGGGAGGAGGGGAGGCAGATAAACACATATTAATTACTTAAGCCATGGGGAGGCAAACAGGAAGGCACTGTGTAGATAAATAAATAAACACGGAAAATGAATGAAGCCGTGGAGAGAGAGAGAGAGAGAGAGAGAGAGAGAGAGAGAGAGAGAGAGATATGAAACGAAAGAATGAAAGGACAGAAATAGGACAGATGGATGAAGATAGCCTAGCGGAAACACAAGAAAAAGACGGAATAGAACAAAAAAAACTGGAGAGAGAAATTTACATGACATGAGAGAGAGAGAGAGAGAGAGAGAGAGGCGGGCAGGGGTAGTGTTCCTAGCTGTATCGTTGTGTTTATCTTATCACCACCGCTAAGTTCCGAGCTCACCATGTCACCCGTAACTTCCTGACACCCATCAAGTTACCTGAGAACACCTTTGACTAATCCATAAAAACCACCTTAGCATTCCTTTAACACCACGTAACATCTGAATGAACTCAGTCACCTTAGAACACCTTAATTAGCCCATCAATTCACCTGGGAACATATTAATGAACTCGTGCATCTCTTTCCAATCCTTATGCGAAATTGACTCCTTCAATACCGGGACACATTTTTACCTTGAGATTTGTGTGCGATTAGACCATTTTATTGGCATTAGCAAGGGTCTATGGAGGGCAGAAAATTAATGGCCACAGTCTTCACTATTTTAATCCCCTACATAAGTTTTTGAAGCTGTACAAAGTCAGCAAAAAGTAAGCAGAATGAATATGGAAACGCGTTACGGTACTGAAAAGGTTAAATCCCTTTTACGAGGGTTTATAATTGATCTTCGCAAAACTTCCTAGTCGTTTATAAAGCCATCCAATCCTTTATAAATTCATATAATCTTTTATAAAGCTCTTTTATCACTTACAAAACCTTTAAGTTCTTTACAAAAACCTGCCATTGCTTTATAAAACCTCAGTCCTTTTTAAAACCATCCAATTCTTTATAAACCACCCCTCTCCTTTACAAAACATTATAATCCTTTATAGAACCTCTCCTTCACAAAATGGTCCAAACCTATGAAAAAACTTGCCGACTCAGACTGTTTTGGAATAATTTTATACTCTCTCTCTCTCTCTCTCTCTCTCTCTCTCTCTCTCTCTCTCTCTCTCTCTCTCTCTCTCTCTCTCTCTCTCTCTCTCTCTCTCTCCGCGCGAGTTTCCCGGTCCTTTCTTCGGGTGGTACTGCAAGTCCCGCGAGGCCTCTTATCTCCTGCTATCTTTCCCTCTCACTCCCGCACCGGCTGCCTGGCTGGGTAGCTGGCTCGGTGGCGTTTACCGGCGTTCATTTACCTTTAGCTAGAATTAAGTACCTCTCCGGTTCTTCTGGTGATAGTTACTTGATTGAGAAATAGTTATGGAATGGGTTTATACGGTTTTTGAGTTTTATTTATTTATTTTATCCATTTCTGGTACTTCCTCCCCTCTCTGGCGATAGTTAGAGGATTGAGGAATAGTTATAGAAGGATTAGATACGGTTTTTATAGAGTTTGATCTATTTATTTGTCCTTTTTTTTTTTTTTTTTTTTTTTTTTTTTTGTGGGATTATTAAGAGAGTCGTCGTGTTAGTAGATGCACTTTGGTTATATATTTTTTTTCTTCTTATCTTGTCTGCCTGTGGAACAATCAAGACACCTGTGCATTCTTGATTATTGTACTTACATTGTTCTAACTAATCCAGTGATTTCGCTAACTGGTTGTGGCTTGGTGGGCAGGGTTGGAGGGGCGTGTTTCTCCTTTGGTGTGGCGTGAATTAAGTCATTACGTCCCTCCGCCCCCCTCCTGCAAAAATTATTCAATAGTATATATAAAAAATGAAAAACTAAAGAATTGAATAGATTGATATTGGTACTGGAGTAATGTGATTGTCTTGAGGTTGTGCTGGTGGTGGTCGGGCCGTGCTTATTAAAGAATTAACCCCTTGAGTACCATGACGCGTCTCCATATTTATTTTGCTTAATATATGGTGATTTTATACAGCTTCAGAAACTTATGTGGGGGATTAAGATAGTGAGGAATGTCGCCATGAATCTTCTGACCCCCCCTAGAACCTTCCTAATGTCAATAAAATCGCCTAATCACACCCAAAACTCGGGGTTAAAAATGCGTCCCAGTACTGAAGAGGTTGAAATAGTGAAGACTGTGGCCATTAATCTTCTGACCTCCATAGACCCTTCCTAATGTCAATAAAATGGTCTAATCGTACACAAATCTCAGGGTAAAAAATGTGTCCCAGTACTGAAGAGGTTAAAATAGTGAAGACTATGGCCATTAATCTTCTGACGTCCATAGACCCTTCCTAATGTCAATAAAATGGTCTAATCGTACACAGAACTCAAGGTAAAAAATGTGTCCCAGTACTGAAGAGGTTAGAATAGTGAAGACTGTGGCTATTAATCTTCTGACGTCCATAGACCCTTCCTAATGTCAATAAAATGGTCTAATCGTACACAAATCTCAGGGTTAAAAATGTGTCGCAGTACTGAAGAGGTTAAAATAGTGAAGACTATGGCCATTAATCTTCTGACCTCCATAGACCCTTCCTGACGTCAATAAAATGGTCTAATCGTACACAAATTTCAAGGTAAAAAATGTGTCCCAGTACTGAAGAGGTTAAAATAGTGAAGACTGGCCATTAATCTTCTGACGTCCATAGACCCTTCCTAATGTCAATAAAATGGTCTAATCGTACACAAATCTCAGGGTTAAAAATGTGTCCCAGTACTGAAGAGGTTAAAATAGTGAAGACTATGGCCATTAATCTTCTGACGTCCATAGACCCTTCCTAATGTCAAGAAAATGGTCTAATCGTACACAGAACTCAGGTAAAAAAAATGTGTCCCAGTACTGAAGAGGTTAGAATAGTGAAGACTGTGGCCATTTATCTTCTGGGGTCCATAGATCCTTCGAAATGTCAATAAAATGGTCTAATCGTACACAAAACTCAAGGTAGAAATGCGTTCCAGTACTGAGGAGATTAAAATAGTAGAGACTGTGGCCATTAATCTTCTGACGTTCATAGACCATTCGTAATATCAATAAAATCGTATATACAAAACTCAAGGTAAAAATGTGCCCCAGTATTGAAGAGGTTAAGGGATCTTGGCTTCAGAATGTGCTTTATTGGAACGATTAGCCTTGACTTGAATCTTAGGGCTGGATTCTAAAACGCTCTGCTCTCTCAAAGGCCACAGAGATGATTTAGCCGGGTTCCCAAGAGTGTTTGCCATGCTAATAATGTAGAAGTAGTGTTAATTTGTCACTACAATTGTAAAAGCATCCTTAAAAACTAGTATCACTTCAACTTTAGCAGCCTCTTTGTTTACTGAAGGTGCTGCGAAATGCGACAGAAATACGGTGCTTTGTTAGGCGGACTTGTCAACCCACACTCATTCCAACCCCTTCCTGCTTTCCACAGTATATTTCTCAGGTCCTGCTTGTACTGTACCTGGCATTTCCTGTCCAATATCCGCCTTGCCCACCCCGCGGTATTTACCTGTGAAGGAAGAGAGTGATGCAAAACTCGTGTGCATTGTGTCCATTTTTAAGACACCCACAAACGGAAAAAAAGGTCTAGCATATTTACATAATTCCTGTTTATTAATCTTCGTCAAACATGCTAATTCATTGCGACCGCGTGCTCCCCACACCCAGCTCGTTTCCTCCATGCCCCGCTAAACTCGCTTCACTAAAATTTCCCGTGAGAGTTGCAGGCTCGCCGTGTGCAACCAAAGGATAGCACCGTAAGCTTAAAAAAGGGGTGAAGAAATTAGAACACCCACTCCCCCATTAGACGGTAGACATTTCTGATTGGCTGGGAGGTGATAGAGTACCTCAGGTGGGCGACAGTGATTGGCCGAGTAATGGATTCAAAGTCTAGTGGAGTGTGTGAGTGGCGGAGACAGCGGGTCGGCGAGGCTGGGAAGGTATAAATGAGAATGATAAGCATTGCGTGGCCACAGTGCTTCTATGGTTTACGTGCCTGGTGGGGCCTTGTCACCCAGCAACACCGCCACTCGCACAGCCTCGCCTGCTCCTCCTCCTGCGCCACCATCCTGTCTCCAGCAGTAAATGAGCCAAAGTTTGAGTCCCCCATGTTTCCTACGCTCGAGGACTCTTCACTGGACTGTTATTGCTGGAAGAGGGACAGTGGCGCAGGGAAGGGGTTGTGGATGGCTGAGGGAACTGATAAAGAGTGAAGCGATAGAAGCCGCGTGTAAACAAGAGAGTGGAGAGTTGCACAGCGTCCCTCGTCGAGTCAAGCGTCATATCTTACCGCCGCCTTACTTCGCCTGCCGTTGCCTCGTGTCGGGGTGCGGGGAGTTGGAAGTGGGGATCTCCGGCAGTCTCTTGCCATTCCTCCCTGCCAGATCTAACTCTTCCAGCTCACCGCGCCCTGACTCCTCCATCCCTGTCTTACTTAACCTTCGATAATCCTTGCATAATCTTGGAATATCCTCCATCACACACACACGCACGCACACGCAAGGCAGTTATTCGTTACCACACATCATCTCAGTGTGTTTGTTATCTTAGTTCTTTTGTTCATATCAGTTAACTTCATTGATACTGTATTTCGTATTGATATTAGTAGGTATAGTTAACTTTTGTTCTTTTGTTGTGGAAAGTTACGTATTTGTCTCTATTAACTCATTTCCACTGCAATTGTTAACCACACACAGGTTTGCACGTTTTTATATAATTTGATTTTAGAACTATTAGACCAAAGGCAACGCACGATAGTTTGAAGCACAACATTACATCAAACATACATACATTCCTCCTCGGGCCAGATTTGAGACCAAGAAAAAGAGAGAGAGAGAGAGAGAGAGAGAGAGAGACAGATTTCATTTTTAGGTCACCACAGGAACATCTAGGAAAGGGAGGGAGTGGAGGGAGGGAGTGGAAGCAAGCACAGGGTGGAGTGTTGGGCTAAGTGGAGTAGTGGTCTCCTCACTTCGCATTTTCCATTAGTGAGATTCAACTCCTCCAACTTAGCTCCGCGCGCCCGAGAACCGACACCACCATCACCACCTTGAAAGAGACGGGGAAGAGGGAACAGAGCACTATTGTTGTTGTTATTATTATTATTATTATTATTATTATTATTATTATTATTATTATTATTATTATTATTATTATTATTATTATTATTGTTATCATTATTATTATTACTATTATTATGCATGTTTTATTCCTTTTCTACAATAAAAGAAGTGTTTTTGATTTGGCATATTGTATTTTCCTTGATTTTAGCTTTTCTTCCAGAGAGAGAGAGAGAGAGAGAGAGAGAGAGAGAGAGAGAGAGAGAGAGAGAGAGAGAGGCAATACTAGAAGAGAGAGAAAATTAGAAGTTAAGTAAGTGAATGAGAGTCAGGAAGAAATGAATAAATAAATGAATGAATGAGATAATGTATGAATGAATGAAAGAAATGTGTGTGTGTGTGTGTGTGTAGGGGGGGTGATTTCCACGCAACTATTGGCATTGAAGTCTTAAATGATGAGAAAAAAATATTTATATAATGAATAGCCAAAACTTATCCAATCCTAGATACAATAAAAACACGAGCATTTAAAGACACATACAGTTGCCTAATGTGGCAGGAGGGTGAGCTTGATAGTTGATCTGTGGTAGTGATGGGCTGATGGGTGTGGTAGTGATGGGCTGATGGGTATGATAGTGATAGGCTGATGGGTATGATAGTGATGGGCTGATGGGTGTGGTAGTGATGGGCTAATGGGTGTGGTAGTGATGGGCTAATGGGTGTGGTAGTGATGGGCTGATGGGTGTGGTAGTGATGGGCTGATGGGTGTGGTGGGGATGGAGATGGAATGGTGCTAGTACATGTAGGGGAACAGGATGGTGGAGTGGTGGTAAATAGGTGAAATAGACTATAGAAAACTCAAAAGATATATGCCTTTAAGTATTACAAAAAAAAAAATGAGAGATAGACAAATAAGAACATAGATAAAGTTGTGAATATACGTAAATAGACCATTAAATATTACGGAAGCTTAACACACACACACACACACCACTTCTATCTGACTTGTGTTAGGTTAGGTTAGGTCATACATTAGTTAACCATTTGACAGCTGTTACTCATTATTATTATTATTGTTGTTTTATTTATTTATTTCGTCAGTTATTTAGACATTTATATTGTTATTCTATTTATTACCTTTTTTTCATGATTTAACAGTTTATTCTCTTGTGTGTGTGTGTGTGTGTGTGTGTGTGTGTTCTTTTGCATTCTTATCTATGAAATATTGGGTTATAATGATAGTAGTAGTAGTAGTAGTAGTAGTAGTAGTAGTAGTAATAGTAGTAGTAGTAGTAGTGAAGAAGCAGGTTATGGTGGTGGTGGTAGTGGTGGTGGTGTTATCAGGGCAGTGTCTGGTGAGGCTAAGATAAGATAACACACTCAGGACCTCTTACCTGTGATGGTGGTGATAGCAACACTCCCCCCTCCTCCTCCTCCTCCTCCTCCTCCTCCACCTCTCTCTCTCTCTCTCTCTCTCTCTCTCTCTCTCTCTCTCTCTCTCATGTCAGTCCTTCGTGTAAATTTCCATGTATTGTATCACTAACCTACTGCATCATGTCACTTTGTTCCTGCTATTATTTTTGTCGTGGATTTTGGTGATTTAGATCCATATTCTGAAACGCTTTTCAGAATATTTTTGAAGGGTTCTAGTTGAAGTAACGCGTTTTTTTTAATTTATTTTTTAGGGTGTTTCTGTAATTCTAGTGCCATGTTAGCAAGGTTTCTGCATTACCAACAGGACAAATTACCTTTAGAACTCGGCTGATTGTCTCTATGGCTCTTAATTCCTTCAGTATCATGATGCATTTTCATATTCATTCTGCTTACTATTTGGTTATTTTATACAGCTTCAGAAATATGTGGGGGATTGAAATAGTGAAGACAGTGGCCATTAATTAATCTTTTGACCTACATAGACCCTTCCTAATGTCAATAAAACCGTCTGATCATACCCCAAAACTCAAGGTAAAAATGCGCCCCAGTACTGAAGGGGCTAGAAATGGTCGCCGTGAGAGAGGGAAGTGTTTTTGAATATGGTGCTTATTGTGTTTGTCAGTTTATTATCGTCATTATCATTATCAAGTCCAACAAAATAGGTTCCCATCCACAATATTAGTAGTAATAATTATTATGTAGTATAAAAAAGAAATAGAATTGATTATAGAAAGGAAGATTGATACTGATAGATATATGCCTTTAGATATTACAAAAAAGGAATGAGTGATTTACAAACTACATAGATAAAGTTGTGAATATACGTGAATAAACCATTACATATTATGAAAGCTCAAAATAAAACACCAGTGAAAGAAAGGAAAGAATACAAGGAGAGGAATAAAACAAGAGGTTAAACCATTACATATTACAAAAGCTCAAAATAAAACAACAGTGAAAGCAAGGAAAGAATACAAGGAGAGGAATAAAACAAGAGGTATTTCAGCTGTAGATGCATCCCTTGCAAGACTGGGCCAGCAGACACCCCAGCATGGACAGACTGAATAGCCACGCTGGTGATAGTGGTGGTGGTGGTGGTGGCTGTTCAGCTCCTCTACACATAGATAACGATGCCTGAGGAGACCCTGCCACCACTCTCTCCCTTAAGACAACCATATCAATTCTGATGATAAACGATTTTCAAGGTCACAAGATTTTTTTTTTATTATTATTATTATTATTATCATTATTACATGCACAAGGGAGGCAGAAGAAAAGCAGAAAGTATTGATATAGTTTTTTTGTTTACTTATTTATTTATGTATTTATTTTTATGCACAAAGGAAGCAGATGAAAACCAAAAAAAATATCAATGTAGTTTTTTTTCCCTTTCCTTTTCTTTATTTCTTTCTTTCATTCTTTCTTTTTATATACTTTATGATGCACAAGTATGACTGCAGATAGGTAAAGGGAGGTGTGATCTGACTACCAGTGCTGCCGTGTCATGTGAAGTCGTTGCAGGAAAAGAGCAACAATATAATGTCAGTTTTTATATTAGTGAAATGTTCGGAGCAGTTGGTTGAGACAAGACTGGGGGGGGAGACAAGCTTGGTATATGTATGAGTGTATGTATTAAATTGTCTTTGTTGTCCACTAAATTCATACGATCCTTTTTTCCTGTTCTTCCTTTGCAATCCACTAAATTCATGATCTGTTCTTGCAGTTCACCTAATTTGTCATCCCTTCTTGCAGTTCTCCCCTTGCAGTCAACCTATTTTTTGTGGTCCTTTACAGTTCACCTAATTTGTCATCACTTTTTTTTTTTTTTTTTTTTTTTCCTTTGCAGTTCACCTAATTTCTATAATCTTGTCTTGCAGTTCTTCCCTGTGGACCAAAAATGCATCTGGAGCATGATGACCGTGGAACACCTGCTGCAGATGTGTCAGGGGGTGACAGGCAGCAGTGGCGGTTGTGCTCCTGATGGCTCTGACCCCCACGCTGACCTCCCCTTCCTGGATGACACCACCACAGATCAGCGCGTCCAGCAAGTCCCCTTCTGCCTGGACCTGATTCACCTGCTGCCCATGTGTCAGCAGGCAGAGCTCCTTGTGTCTACTTATGTTCAAGGTGTGTGTTGGTGTCTGCTAATAGTCTAGTTTTGTTAGCCACACACTTTATTTGTGGCACATTCTTTGTCTCTCGGTGCCTTTATTAGAGATGAGAAAGTAGTCTTGAGTGGTGCTGATGTTACTTACTTCATTGGTTTCTTATCTTGACTTTGCTCTCTTCATTCACTTCATTGCCTTACAAAGTTTATATATACATTCCTCTTATTTACTTCGGTGAATTTAGTCCATTTACTTATATACTTCATTGACTTACTTCACTGACTCACTGACTTAACTGACTTCATCACTTCACTTCACTTCATTCACTTCATATACAAATTTCCCTTCATTTTACTTACTTCATTTCCAAACTCCACATCATTGACTCACTTCACTCACATCTGATCATGACTACTTGTTGCCTTGTGACCCCTGCAGACCTCCTTAGTAGCCTGGTGAAGCGGGTCACCTTCCACTGTGACACCGCAGTGGACGAGGCCAACCGCACCCTGTATGACCTGCTGCTGGTGCACATCAAGCAGCTCCACCGGTGTGAATACAACTTGAGTCCTGCCGAGCTCCTGGCACTCCCCGGGGTGCTGCAGGACAGACCCCGGCCCCCTGGAGTGCCCCCCTCCCTCTTCTCCAACACCAATATTAGTAAGTGGCTTGGATTGACTGGTTTTTCTTTTCCTTTCTTTTTCTCTCCTTGCTTTGGTGTTTGATTATCTTTTCTTTTTTTTCTATACTCTTCTTTTTTTTGGTAGCATATTTTTTTTTTTGTAATTCCAGAAGGCAAGACAGAAGATCCACCAAAATGGAAGTGTTTCTTGAAGGGAGTGTCATCCAACCACCTCCTCTTCACACTACTGCCAGCCTCCTACCACGACCTCAAGCTGCTGCTGGTGAAGGTTGCCAACGTCTCAGAGCCCAACAACCTGGCCCTCAAGCTGGTGCCAGGAGGAGCCAGCATTCCCGACCTAGACACTGAGACCAACACTACAGATCAGCCTGCTGGGGGCCCTTTGTCAGAGCAGCACATTTCCTTTGAAAGCAGCACATCCTCCCTCACACACATGACGTCCCCAAGTCTGCCCCCAACAACCCCCACCAACACACAGGCAGCGCCCCCCGACGACCACACACCGTCCAGGATGCGCTACAAGTCAGGACCAGCACCACACACCAGCTCCCACGTGGTACAGCCGGTGTATGCAGATTCCCACGTCCGGGAGAGGGCCAGCTCCTTCCACGTGAGTCAGGAGCGGTGCAACTTCTTCGGTCAGAGCACCAGTGCATCAGAAAGGAACCGAACAGGTTCTGTGGACTCCCCTACCAAGGAGCCTCAGACAGTGCTGCCCAAGACCACCTCACCCAACGAACACATCCGGAAGAGATACATTTCCATGCCCTCCAAGTCCTTCGCTTGCTCGTTCACTCCCTCCAGCAAAAGTATGTCCACAGAGGGCCTGAGGAGTGAGGAGGGCTGTATTCCTCTTCACATACAGACAGTGGGAGAACCTGGGGAGGCACCCTCAGAACACAGGATATCCAGCCTAGACGACAGCTCTAGTGCCGGCCCACCGCCACCCTCCCACCAGCCTCTGCTTGGCACCGTTACCCTGCCCATCTATGTGTACGACTGCAAGCTGACCAGCATCATCACACAGCTCATCAACAGGTGCTGTGGCCTCAGTGTGTCCATGAAAACACTCACAACCAAGTGATTGTTTGAATAACAGAGGAAGAAGTAATAAGAATATAAAGAAATTCAAAATACCTGAGCTCTTGAGTGATTAAGGGAAATTTAAAGATTGTAGCTAATTGCCACTGTCCATGAATAGTTTGATTTATAGTCAACATTGTCAGCTTTCCTTGTGTCATGTATTACTTGTTTTGGTTTGTCTGCAGTGAGGACCGCACAGGGGTGGTGGGGAGGGACTTGTATCTCGACTCCACCTCAAGGCTGGAGTCTGTGTTGCATGAGGACACAGTGCCCCTGAAGGGAGGCTCAGGTCCCTCAGCTACCACCTCGCCCACACCCTCCAACACCAACAGTCCTCAGGACGACCAGAAGCAGTCCAATGCTGAGCCACGATCAGAGGAATCCGATATCGGAGGAGGTGTGTCTGTGATGCAGTGTGCACAATTGCTGTAAACTGGGGACTTTTCTCTCTTGGCCAGTGTTACTGTTACATAGAAATATAATAAGATAACATCAGATTGGTGTTGTTGTGTGAAGTGAAGCACCACCTAATGGCAGCTACTTCCTCCAGGGGACTCCAGCTGCCTGTACACCCACATGAAGGCACTGGAGGTGGCCTACCTGCGCAGCTTTGTGCTCGGGGTGTTCCAGGGACTACAGAAGGAGTTGGCTGTGCACCAGAATGACATACAGGCAGCCCTGGACCACTGCCATGAAGCTGTCATGGAGATTGAGATCACCAACTTCCTCCAGGTGATGTTGCTACTCCTGACCTGTACCACCTCAATCCCTCTCCTTCATCCTCAAGTGCCCTCAACTCCTCCTTAGCTTTGTCCCTTCATCTTCCAAATGGTTTGCTGTGAAAACATCAAGTTACTAATTGTCCTCTTGTGTTGTGTGACAGGCCATCTGTGGACACCTGCGAGACTTTCGACTGCGCCTGGACCTGGAACACCTACGTCAGAGGCAGCCCAACCCAGCCTCCCAGTCCACCCCTCTCGCCAAGGTACCTCAGCCTTGCTACCGCCTCTCCCTCATTCCTGGTGGTGCTGCAGGGGTGATGGTGTGGTGATGATAGTTGCTTGAAGTCTCATTTAGCTGTAGATGGTTTCTATTGTGTCGTGCATTTTTCAATATTTCTTTTGTCACTTGAGTTGTCCTCAGTGCATGATGATTTTTGGTTCTTGTATATTTTTGTTTTATCTTGTGTTCCATGCTTGTGTGACTAGTTTTATTGATAGTTCATTTATATATTGTTACAGTGACACATAACTTCAAATTTATATACACAGTTTCTGAATTGAACTTATGAAAAGTTCCAGGTACTGAAGCAAGAATCTGCATGTGAGGCTACAGACACAGCTGCTGCCAACATCAGCATGAGTAGCAGCACCAGCAGTAGCAGCACGGGTAGCAGCAGGTTTCCATTGTCACTGCTCAAGAGACACCACCCCTGCCGAGACCTCCAACAGCTGCACACCAGCATCCGAGAGCGCTTCACCACCATCCTGCTTGGCTCCTTCCAGACTGTCCCAGCACTGCCAGAGTTCTACTACTTCTGTCCCCGCAACCTTCACCACTCCAGTGAGGTGAGTGCTGACTGCTGGGGGCTGGCAGGTGCTGGCTTACAGGGTGGTGGTGGTGGTGGCAAGCAGTGGTGGGCAAGGAAAACAGGTGGTGGAGGGTGCTGAGTTAAAGAGGCATGTGGAGGTTGGTTGACAATGTTGGTGTGCTGGATTGGAACAGGTGGTGGATGGAGTTGAATTAAATAGGGCAGGTGATGGTGGGAAGGGTAGTTTCTTGTGGTGGCAAGGTAAATTTTTGGTTAAGTGTGTCTCAGAGTGAGGGAGAAATTAGGTACTAATAGGGAAAATCATCAGTGAAGAGGGATGGTTAGAGGGAGCTACATTTTAACAGCTAGGGTCAAATCAATCCTCTTAGCATTACACATCTGCTTCTTGTGATAACCTCAGTGTGGTCAGATTCAAAATTAAGATCAGAGTTACAAATATGCTACATAATTAATAGGTAACTGTCATTTAGCACTAGTCCAAAATTTTAGATATTTGCATAACTCTATTCTCCAAATATATATGGAAAGGTTTCATCTTGATTACAATGATTGCCATAGTTTTGTGTGTTAGAGCTAAATCTCATAAGATGGCAAGACTTTCTGTGCTACATATGAGGAGTCCTGCTTTAGAAGGTCACTCTGATCATCAAGCCAAGCCCAATAAAAAAAAACAGAGAGGGGGGCTTTGATTAAACTTTGCCCTCACTTCACCTTCTAACATGGGCTGCTTCGTATGGTAGTGGTGGTGATCTCTTGACATGACATGACACACCTCTTGGTTGGTGACACAGGGAACACCAGTGGAAGATTTCGTCTATGTGTCATCACGGGAATTGGAACTCTGGGAGAAGGTTAGCGTTCACCCAAGGCACTTGTGTCATGGCTTGATGTTATACTTGAGCTGTGCTGTTTTCCTGCCTTGACCTGCATGAGGCACCACAACACCTCACCTCCAGGCTCATGAGGACTTTTTTGCCATTCTTCATGTTGTGTTTTAGTGCAGTGCTTGTCATGAATGTCATCTGAAGCATGACTTAAGACAAAGGAGGCGCTCCATCAGTGCTGCCCACATTTATAAAGAAATGTTAGGTATTACAGAGATGCCACACATCTTTTTGCTCTGCCACTAAGGTTGTTTAAGCAGCAGCCATCCTCAGTTCACCTTTATCCAAGTGTTTGTCCTGTGTTGGGAGCCATTACAAGTATTACCTTGGGAATATTACTGTTTGCTTTGTTCATTGCATTGCCAGGACTGCCAGACTTGTACTTGCCTGCTGCATTGCTGTCTTTGTGGATGATGAGGCATTGTGTTTGATAGACACACTTATAATCAGAACTATTGAATGAAAGGATGACACTTGATAAAGCTGGTCAGAGCACTGTGTGGCCTCAAATCTTTTATTATTATTCCTATACATTTTTTTTTTATTATCTTGCTTCTTGAAATATCTTAATTTGCTATTCATACATAAAGTTGTTCTCCATCATGGTGAAATGTCCAACCTTTTTTTTTTTTTTTTTTTTTTTTTTTTTTCTTAGTTTAATTCACTCCCTTTGCTCTCAGGATGTGGATGACATACCTTTATATTGAGTTTGGTGTATCATTGTGTGAGTTTTGGATGAAAATTCAGTGAAAGTTTTTTGTGTTCCATATAAGTTAAGTTGAATTGTTGTGTATCCATCTGTTATGTATGAGTGAAGTCTGACCATTGATCCTTGAGATTGTTGGTGATGAAACACTGTGCCATTAAGGGAGTAGTGGGTTTTGTGGTGTCCTGTTTGTGGTGGTGGTGGTGTGTGTGTGTGTGTGTGTGTGTGTGTGTGTGTGTGTGTGTGTGTGTGTGTGTGTGTGTGTGTGTGTGTGTTATATCTGTCTCTGTGTGGAGTACCAGTGTTAGCTGATGGAGAAGAGAAGAAAAATTGTTACCTTCCTCTCTAGATGATGTGTTAGAAAGGTTTGCAAAATAATGCAACAAGATAATGAAGTGTGACTAATGAAAATATTCACACATTTTCATTGCCATTACCATTACCTATGGATATAACTGAAATGTATGTATTGTGCTTCATTTTCTTTATTGATGACTGGCTGCTGCATGGCATCTGATTTGATTTGCATACATTATTCATGGAGTGATATTATGTACATACTCTAACCCGAGAGATTTAGCCCAAAGAGTAACTAGTGTTTGTCATCGTATGTGCTTGATAACCTGCGATGTGATTTGTGTGGGTTGTGGTGAAGTATTGTCATCAGTAACGCTGCTTTGAACCTTTCAGAACCAACTTGACCCGGCCAAGCAGCAGAAAGCGAGGAGCGTGTCGGTGAGCAAGGTACTCACTGTGTTACTGTGACTAGATGTTGATACTAATGCATGTTTTTGTTAAGGATTGCACAGACACTGGCAGGAAGAAAGCTAGCATGATGTCTTCTCTGCCCAGTGTAACCTCCGAGAGGATTCTTGCATGGCCACTTATCATGCAGAGTACATTATGAAATGAGAAAAGAAGTGTTGACATACTAACCACATCATATATTTAAAATACTAGAGTAATAATGCATGATCAAATATTTTTTGTGCAACATTATAAGATTTGGATTTTTGCAGATGAAAGTTTGTCAATATTTCTCTCATAACTGTGAATTCTGCTGCTTGAGTATGTGAAATTTAGTTGTAATGATAAGTGATTAACAATGGTGAGTGTTTCAGTTTCAAACTAATTATTATCGAGAACAAGTAACTTTTCTTGTCATCTTCAGTGCATTATTGATTGAAGGCAAGACCGTCCTCACTACTGTTGTGTTGCAGAAGTCTGACGTCTTCACTGAAGGTGAGGAAGACTTGGAGGACGACAACACAGTCAATGAAGGAGAGGAGGAAGATGAGGAGGAGGTTGATGATGACGACCCAGACAAAAGTATTGAATTCCGCTCTGAGATTGGCAGCACTGGTGAGACTTGCTGTTTACCTCAGTGTGGAACTGTGCAAGGAATAGTCTGTCAGTTCAAATTAAATTGAAATATGAATAAAATAAGTATATGAAGCAGGTTCTACAACATTTTTTTAATTAGCTGTTATGATTGTTTTAGACAGAGAAGAGAGTCTACCATCAGTATAGTTATCTTGAAAATAACTTCTGCCTTTTACCATTTATTTTAAGATATTGTTGAGTGTTTGATCTCTTGAAACAACAAGCTGGTAAGTTGTGACATTCTCCGTGCTGGCTTTGAAAATGTGCTAATTTAATGTTGGTAGATCAATCTTCCCCTTCACATGAATGTAGAAATTAAAAAGACAAAGAAAACTTCCTCAATATGATGCCTTGACCCATGAGTGCTTGCTTCCCTCGGCAGTGTTCCAGCGTCTGCACAGTCAGCTCACAGCACTGGATGGGGACGAGGACAAAACGTCAGTGATAACAGAGCAAGACGAGGACCTGAGCACTCTCCCAGACAACCAGGATCCTATAGATAGCCACATTCCCCCACTCTTCCTCCACTTGACATGCACCATACGTATAGGGGGCCATGTACATGCCACAATCTCCCTCAAGAACTTGCCCACATGTCTTGGTAAGTTACCATCACTCCCTCTTGCTGTGGTCTTCCTCAGGTGTGTCTTGTGTATTTTTAACTTTTCTCACTTTTCTGTCTTGTTATTCCTTCATATATATATATTCTATTAGACAGTCAGTATTATTTCTGCAACAATAGCGTTTACTTCTTAACCTCCATAGGAATCATAGAGGCTGGTGCTGATGATTTTTGTATGATAAATTGTTCTTTTTTGTCCACTACAGATGAAGTGGCGCATTCCTTGAGTTGCTCAGACGTGAACTTGTCCTCACTCCGAATCACTCTGGATGTCCTGTGCATGACGCTGCCGCCCGCCATGGCCACCAAGACTACTTCAGACACCCTGGAGTCGGCACTGGAGTTCAGCCGTTCTTTCCGCACCATCAGTTTCTGCTCCACCACGTCCCCTCAGCTGAAGCGTGGCAGGTCAATCTCAGAGTCCACCTGTGCTTCACTTTCTGATATCGATGAATCGTAAGTCAATGTTTTCATTCGTTGTGTCCTAATCTTTATTGATAGTAATTTTATTTCTTGCACTCAGTCACTTGATGTAATAAGTAAAGGAAGTGTAGGATGTTTAGTAAATCAGTGCTGCATACTTAATGTTGATGTTTGTCTTTCCTAGCTTCCTTGAGGATGAAGATCAGCTGGCCCACCTCCCCAACTACCAACACCAGGCCATCCTGTCCACTGTGGAGGAGGTGAGCTGCTGGGAGTACCACAACACCTCTGTTCAAATTTAACTCCTTCAGTACCATGACACATTTTTGTATTTATTCTGTTGACGATTTGGTGATTTTATACTGCTGCAGAAACTTAGGTGGAGATTGAAATAGTGAAGACTCTGGCCATTAATCTTCTGACCTTTATTGATCCTTCCTGATGCAAATAAAATTGTCTAATAATACTCAAAATTCATGGTAGAAATGTTTTCCAGTATTGAAGGGATTAAACTAATGGATGAAGGACATTCCTTGATAACTTTGTGGATGCATCTCACGTGGGAAAACAATAGACCTTGCATTTATTATTCCTTGATTCACACTTGAGGTAGTAAATGAAGGTACCTTGGACAAAATAGATGTTATAGTGATAAGAATTGACTAACTCATTTTCTGGATGGCAGATCAAGTGGCTGCTTCGGGATGAGATTGCCTCCGCCATGTTACACACGTGTCACCTGAAGGAGGCCAACCTGGAGATGGTGGTGGCACACGTGGAGAGTTCCCATCATGCTCGGAACTGTATCTCAGAGTCCATCCCTCTCAATTTTGTGTGTGGCATGGAACAGAGCAAAGAAAGGTTCATGCAGGTATGCACACACACACACACACACACACACACACACACACACACACACACACACACACACACACACACACACACACACACACACATGTATTAACTATAAGTTCAACCTAAAGACTCAGACAAGTAAACGGACACATGCACACACATTTGTATTTCATTCATTCAGTCACTCAACCATCTACTTATATTCAGCACTGACATCCCCACCATAAAGGACTGGCAAATGAAATAGTCATCTAGCCAGCCTGAAGTAACCTGAGAATATCGGGATGAAGTGGTGAAGTGTGACTCAGCATACCTTGACTGTGGAAGGCTCAGTGACGTCGTGAATAACCTTTGTGTGTCCTGTGTGCCGGCAGGAATTTGGGCGGCTGAGTGTGGTGGGTCATCACTTGCGGCAGGAGGGGTCCTATTACTACCTGGTGCAGGACAAGACACAGATGAGACGCAGGCACTTCGCCTCAGTGGTGCCGCCTCTCAGCTTCCACAACCAGTCCATTAATTTCAGGTGAGACACATCTTTGCTTGTGGCATCTCTTTCATGTCATGATGTTTGTGCCTCTATGCAAGATTAGTTAAACCATGAGAAATGGAGACTCACTTAAAAATGTTGATGAAATCATGAATACCTTATTTGTCCAGGCCACAACCCCATGCCGATGACTCTGCACAGCTGCGACAGATGGACTCCAGCTGCCAGGAAGCCAAGGCCAGCCTCTCATCCCCCGACACCATCCGCTGTCCCTCCACCAGGTTTCAGACTGGACGAGTTTCCTTTGACACTGAACGTAAGTGAGGATTCTATTAACAGACAGACAATTAGTACTGTGAAGATTATTATGTCACAAAATAATTTTCTTGTAGTAGAACACTATCATTACTGGCATTATTACTGTTATGCATTGCAGGGCGAGTGTCAGAGAGTCTGGGAGAAGTGGAGGGTGGAGGAATACAGCGTGGAGAGGGCCCAGAGAAGGAGAAGTGGACGCGACGAAGGGAAAGGAAAGAGAGGAGAGATTCTGAGCGACGAGGTTCCATCAACACATCCGACTCTGACTCAGGTGAGGCTCTTGATGGGGACAAGAAATGGCACATGACACAAGAACTGATGATACTTGAGGAAACTGTAATGATACCACAGCCTCTTATTAGCTTGTTGTTCTCTGACACCTATTGTTGTACCTATTCCCCAGACGTCCAGCAGGTGAGAGGGCCTTTCTCCCGAGAGTCATCGCACCAGTCCCATGACTCCCGACAGCGGTATTCAGAGTCCCCAAAGAAAAGCTCCAGCCTCAATGCAGCCAAGAGAGGTTCAAAAGGGCACAGTGAAAGCAAGGACAAGGATAGCAAGAGTGACAAGAAGGAGGAGAAAGACAAGAACACAGACGATGATGACAATGAAGACAACATACCCGGACATGAAGTTGGCGCAGCATCAGGGCAGCCTCAGGAGACACAGAAAGGGAGCTCTGAGCAAAGCCAGAACTCAGAGCCACAAGAGACCTCAATGAAGGATCAGGAAACAGGGGAGGAAACTCAGCAGCACATAGCAGACTCAGATGGTGTGTGTGGGGAGGCAGCTGAAGGCGACAGTAATGAGCCAAAGGTGTCCACAGCTGCTGGGGAGAAAGGAGACATGCCTATAGCTAAAGACAGTGAAGAGAAGGGAAGTGCTGAGGACAAAGAAGTTGTATCCAAAGGTGAAGAGAAAGGAGATATGCAGGCTACAGGTGAAGATCCTCATGCATCGCCGAGATCTTTGGATGGACGCAGTGTAGAGGTAGAAGACGGGGAAGACATCGCTGCCTCCACTGACCTCCGAAGCAAGGACCCTTCACATCGCCTCTCCCTGCCACTCAATGAACTCATCAGGTCTGTCACAACAACCTCAACTAAATAAATTCAGGTCACAGCAACCATGTAACAAGTTCAGATATTGAGAAATTTATAGTCTAGTGTATTTTTTTTTTATTGGTATTTTTAAATGTGGCCAGCAGTGCTACACTTGAGCTATTGGTGTGTAGTGCGATACATTTCCACAAGGGGTTAACGGGTGCAGGAGTGTTAATGGTAGAGGGAGGTTTCAAGACATTTGTCCCAGACTTTTGGCCATCTCTTATTATCTCTAAGGGAATTTGCATCAAGTGAACTTTTTTTTTTTTTTTTTTTTTTTTTTTTTTTTTTTTGGGGGTTCAGCTTCCCATCTTGCATAAAAAAAGTGTGTAAGTGTGTGGTGCTTCATCCTACCCACCTTGTAGGACTGTTAGCATAGTTTATAGGAAGATTATTACTAGAGGAAAGTAGAATTTGACACTGACATTACACAGGTGTGGATCTGAGAGCCTTCCACGGCCACAACCATCAGCAGAGGTGATCAGGAAGTCGGCCAGCACAGACAGCTTTGTGCCCAGCATCACCGAGGCATCTGTTGACATCCTGCGCACCCCACCCACTGCCACACTCACTGCCAGCACCAGGTGGGCAATCCCCCCCCCCTCTCTCTCTCTCTCTCTCTCTCTCTCTCTCTCTCTCTCTCTCTCTCTCTCTCTCTCTCTCTCTCTTTTCCAATGTCTCACAAACTCAAGAAAAATAAGAGAAGCTACAGAAAATCTGTGTGAAATTTACCTACCTCTTTCCACCTATCATGGCTATCCATAAATTTGTCTAATAAGAATGTTAAGAGTGTGTGTGTGTGTGTGTGTGTGTGTCCAATGATAACTACAGATTTTCCTGCACACTGTTATTCCCTGCCAGCGGAGGACTGTGGGCAGAGTTCATGAAGAGTCGACACAATTCCTCTGATGTGCTAAAGAGTCGCAACAGTTCGGGGGCCAGCGTGGACCTGCTGAAGAGCCGCCACAACTCAGGTAGGGGCTAGGGACACTTAGACACACACACCACTTTATACTGCACTATCCAGCCTTCATCTTCATCTGTCAGCTGTTAAATCAGTACCAGACACTGAATATTGTTGCCTGAGACCATGATTGGTTTGTGGAGACCAGCAGCTGAGCACAAGGGAAGAGATAGTAACCATAATAGGATGATTATGACCACAACACGCTCAGATATCAAGGATTTATGTGCTGCCATTTTGTTTATTTGATGTGGCTCAAAAGGGAAGATCTCTCATTTGAATTTATTAGAAGAGGGAGAAGTTGGTCAAAGAGTTATTCTCCATCTTTATGGATTTCTGACCCTCTGATGTCTTCCATTAAATCTAAAATTTATTACTAGTGAGTTCATATATAGTAAGATAGATCAGTTTTGTATGGAGGATGGTGGTGCTATAGATTAGCCTTTTTAGGTACTGGCGGGGACCTCCTGAAGAGCCGACACAACTCAGGAACTGGATCTGTGCTTGGTGGCCCTTACTCTGATGTGTCCAGCCTGTTGGAGTCTGGCCAGACCACGGAGGACGGCTGTGAGGGGGACATCAGTGACTCGGACAATGACTGCTCTGATTGGCTGCAGGACTTTGAGTTGGTGGAGCCATTCCTGCCGGAGTTTTGGCTTATCATGAGGGTGTCTGATGATCGCGTTGACACATTCTTCCACTGCAGGTATGTGACATGGTAGGAAATTCAGTGCGTGTTCATATTGCTACTCTGGTTTTAGCTTCATAATTATAATAGATGTCCTAAGCTGCATCACATTGACGTCAGTAACATCTATATCTCTTTCTTGACACAGGACAGAGGTGGAGCTGGGACAGTGGCGGAGTGTGCAGGTAGACATGGTGCGCAACGTGAGGGCACTGGTGAAGCTCGTCAACCAGGTGCTGCTGCTGCAAGACCTCCACAACACTCGCATGTGTAACACCCTGCTGGAACCCGAGACATCTGAGGAAATCTGGCTACACGAAGACACTAAGGGCAGGAGTGTGTACGGTGGGTGTGAGGGAGAGTTTGTGGCTGGCAGGGTGTTGAAGTGTTGTGGTAGATGTGATGTTGTGTGTGTTCATTAGGTACACTTGGGAGTTTGTGGTGAACAGTATATATAGTGCATGGAAGAAAGAATAATATATGAGATTGTAGGAAAAAAGGTAGAATATGTGTTGTAGACTATCACCTAAAGTCATAATGTTCATGTTGTTAGGGCCCAGTTGCATGGTGGATGTCAGAAGAGGTCAGTTGAGAAAGGTTAAAGGAGAGGAGTATAGATCTGCAGTTGTGTGGTGATTGTTGGTGCTGATGTTTATTTGTGAAGGGTATACATTCACTCATATTGCTATTCATTGACCAACCGTTAAGTGAGAATACAAGGGTGTTGAGGAAAGAAAGGACCATGATATACTGCTGTTCACCCTGCAGACAGCGAACCTGAGTATCGAGCATTTCTAGAAGCCTCCTTCAAGTTCAAGCCGGGAGCCTTTGCCTGCCGAACAGTGTGGGAGACGAGGTTTGAGTTGCACCACAAGGTCTGCACTGGTAAGGTGGGCAGCAAAGGCATCCTGGCCCTGCGCACCATCCTCAACCCTTTCTCTGTCAACAACCGCAAGAACATGTTTGTGTACGAAGATAAGTCCGGGAATGGCTCTCACGTGTTCTACCTCAGGTGTGTTTTAGAATGTGTGTTAGTATGTGTTCATTTTTACAGGATTGAGTCAAGCTTGTACTGTCCTGTCTTTTAAAGTTAATCATATGTATCTTTAAAGCAATGAATACTCTTGGCACTCACAACTTCATCAGTCACTGCCTTCCCTACTGCAGACTCAAGGAGCAGCAGACAAGCTCAGTGTCGCCTCAGGTGGACGGCCGCAGGGAGGAGGCAGGACTACCCCACAGCGCCTCCGTGTCATCTCTGGTGAAACGCGGCAGCCGAGAAGATGACCCTCAGGTGGTGAAGACAGTAAGTTACCACATGCCACTTGCCAAGTGTTTGGTAGTAAGATGTAACCTCCATACTGGCAGCTGAAGTGTACATATGGGGAAGATCTTGCCAGTCGATGTGTTAAGAGTGAGATGGTGACTCAGGTGTATTACTGTACCTTTCCCCTTATTGTACCCTTTGTCTTACCAATGTTAATATGCTCCTTCTACTGTATCCTTCCTGTCATTGTGTCCTTCCCACACACAGGAGCTGCGGCCACGAGTTAGCTCATTTGGGGAGAAGGACGTGATCATGGAGGGCGTGCCATCGACACCAGCCCAGCGCCGCCGCAGCCACTACATTGTGCTCACCGTCCACGGCATTGCTGAGCCTGGTGAGTGCCTGACAGGTGTTCCAAGGCTTACCACATCTCAGGAAAAGAAACTTACTATCATACTTTTATACATATTTTCTTTTATTTTCTAAGAGAGTTTCTAGAATAGGATAATAAAAAGGAAGTGAAAAACTAACACACACATAAAGGAGATATAAATAAAAGACCCACTGAAATACTAGAGATGTTCATGATAAAGGAACGTATATTTTGAATTGGCTCTCCTTTCTCATGAAGATAAGCTTGACTCACCACTATAATGTGTCACTCCCCAGGACCGGCCATCAAGGAGGAGCTGGTGCGGATGCTGCAGAACAGACTGGATGAAGCGGTGGTGGAGGCAATCTGTCTGATGCTATGGAACAACCCACAGCAGAAACTCACCTTAGAGGACGTGCACTTCATCCAACCTCCCTACCAGCCCCCAAAGACCATCATCAGGTCCTCCTTACTGCCGGCCTGTTACTGCCTTATAGCTTCACCTCCTTCACTTAAACACACCCGGTAGCTCAGTGGTTAGAGCGCTGGCTTCACAAGCCAGAGGACCGGGGTTCGATTCTCCGGCCGGGTGGAGATATTTGGGTGTGTCTCCTTTCACGTGTAGCCCCTGTTCACCTAGCAGTGAGTAGGTACAGGATGTAAATCGAGGAGTTGTGACCTTGTTGTCCCGGTGTGTGGTGTGTGCCTGGTCTCAGGCCTATCCGAAGATCGGAAATAATGAGCTCTGAGCTCATTCCGTAGGGTAACGTCTGGCTGTCTCGTCAGAGACTGCAGCAGATCAAACAGATCAAACTGTACCTTACTGAGACATTGATTTATCCTTTTGTCATTCTTGACCTCCTCTGCTTGAACTGAACCGTAGTGTGACATTCATTCAACCTGCTATTCAAGGTGTATTTTTTTTAAGTTGTGTGTTTTGTTTGTGTTTGTCACAGGTTCACCATCAACGCCAGTGCTCTTCCACATCTCCAAGCTGTGGGTTACTACTTGCGTCAGAACATGCTCTCCTGTGGCTTCATCCATCCCAAGTATGCCGACAGCTGTCCTGAGCACCACTTCCAGGTGAGACTTCTCCATCATCATCATAGTTTTCATCTACTCTTGTCTTTTCCACTCAGAGAACATACTTGAACTTGCCTATCAAAGTTCTGATTACGAAGGGGTAGGGGTTAACCAGTGTGTCGTATTGAGCATTGCTACGGATGTGGTGTGCTATGCCTAGGTTCCTGTGGTAGTGGTATAGTACAGTGGTAAACGAGATTGTCTCTTTCCAGTATGAATGATGTTTGTATGAGTGTGTAGTGCTTGCCTGGTATATAGATAGCTAATACTTGCATATCAAATTCTGACTGATGATGGCTCTGGCACAGGACTTCTCAGCAACAGACCAGGACCTCAGCAATGAACCAAACATCTTTCTCTTCGTCCGGCCAAGAAAGTCTGCTGCTAAGGGCATTGCCTGTATTGTGCTGTCTTTGGTGGATGGCAGCGGCTGTCCTATCCAGTACATGAGGTGGGTGAGATTGTAGATCACCTCAGCCACCCACTTAACAGTATTAAGTTCAGAATTTTTTTAATGACATAGGTGCATGTTTTTCAGTTTTACATTGCTGCTGCAGACAAGTAGTCTGCATTATTATCCTGAATGAAATTATATTATAGACACAAGAAAATTTGAACTACTTGACTACTTTTGCTGTCAGTATTGTCTTTCATTATTGTATTCTAATTTTATACGAGACAATTTATACTAACCTTGAGAACACAAAACAAAACATGATTGACTCACCCTCACTGCCTTGCATCTTGTCCAGCTGTGCCCGGCCGTCCCAGCTTGGATACCAGGAGGTGTTTTCAAGGCAAGACTTTGAGGCAATCATCCACACCCAGGAGTACCAGGCCAGCCCCACCAAGAGTCCAGGTTAACAAGTGACTTCTCTATTATCAGTTTTGTTAATGTGCAATAGGTTTTCAAACATTACTTCCTTGATTCTTTACTTTCCCCAATCACTCATTAACATTTTCTTGATATTTCACCTTCCTATCGGCCATATTCAGAAACGCCTTGCTCTCTTGCCATGACAATTTTTCAAGTCCCCAGAGACAATTAGCCGGGTTTTCAAGACAATTTCTCCTTATGATCAACTAGAAATTTTGCTAATCCATTACCAGAACCATAAAAATACCCTTAAAACATGAGTATCTTCAGTTAGAGCCTTTGGAAATAGTTGTCGTGAGGGAGCAAAGCATTTCTGAACATGACTCTATAACCCATCAACACTCCCCATTCCTACACCACCCTTATCATCAATGAACTCCCTTCTGACCCTTTACCTTCTGCCATCACCCCATCACCCATCAGGGCCTATGGCAATGCTGCAGTTCAAGGTATGGGAGAGTGGCCGTGTTGATCTGGCTGAGGTGAGGCGCTACCTGATGGATTCAATACGCCATGCACTGTGGGACGTCAACATGGAGTACTGCCTGCTTACCGCCCCCATTGTGCCCTCCTTGAGCGTCCCCCAGCACACCACACCAGCCTCTGAGCCCACCACACCCAAGAAAGGTCAGTGGAGTAAAGGATAAGCATTCTGACACAGTGTTTGGTTTGAGGTGGCATTCCCAGCCCTGTGGTTTCTTTTTTTCGTAACTCCTTGCTTGGTTATTACTTAGCTTGACTTTCTATGGGGCAGAAAGGCAGCCAAGAATAGGACCTCTTATGTTTGAGAGTTGTTTTCTCTCTCTCTCTCTCTCTCTCTCTCTCTCTCTCTCTCTCTCTCTCTCTCTCTCTCTCTCTCTCTCTCTCTCTCTCTCTCTCTCTCTCTCTCTCTCTCAATTCTGAGGCCAAAATTAGAATATGCACAGGTGGTGTGGGCGCCTCATTTGAAGAAACATATACATAAACTGGAACGGGTACAAAGAGCGGCAACGAAACTGGTGCCAGCCTTGCATGATATAGATTACCAGGAAAGATTATGTAGACTAAATCTGCCACCGTTGGAAGAGAAAAGAAGAAGAGGTGATATGATCCAACTGTTCAAGTGTGTAAATGAGATTGACAAGATTGATAGAGATGACTTTCTCGAGCTGGATATGACGAGAAGACCTAGAGATAATCATGATTTGAAATTGAGGATTCTGGGATGTACAACTGATATTAAAAACTTCAGTTTCCCAGCAAGAACTGTCACTGCCTGGAATAGATTACCGAAGGGTGTAGTGAGAGCAAGAAGTATCCATAGTTTTAAAGAAAAGTATGATAAATGGATTCAAGCGAACGGGACACCACAAGCGTAGCTCATTTCCCGTAGCAAATTTATAGGTAAACACTCTCTCTCTCTCTCTCTCTCTCTCTCTCTCTCTCTCTCTCTCTCTCTCTCTCTCTCTCTCTCTCTCTCTCTCTCTCTCTCTCTCTGTGTCTTGCAAGTGGCTATCCCCAATACAGGAATGATCATAATGCAGAAATCCAGTGCAGTATAAAGGAACTGGTTGCATCATTTAAAACCTGGGCAAATTCTAAGATGTTACAGATTTGCTTAATGCTTCCTTTGCTGCACACAGCAGTAATAACTAGGGTATATGAACATTTCCAGGGCCATTGTGTGAGGAGGCATGCACTCAGTTCCTGTTTTGTTTTTCTGAATTGCAAGTAATTATTTTGTTTTCAGGGTTTCCTCTTCAAGATGAATGGGTCTTTCTAGTGATAAGCTTAGTTGGTTTAATGCAGTGATCTGTAAATACATTGTGAGTTAAATATCTTATTACTATAAAAACATTGCAGAATCAGTCTACCATAAGAAACCTTATTACAAATTTTATTCATATTTACCATGAAAATTTTCAATACAAATTTTGTCATAGTAAGTAAAACTAGTGACTATTTAGCTCTTTCAATTCAGTAGAAAGACCTTGTACCTACAGGAGAACCTTTTACTCTAGTAAGTAAAGATATAACCAGTCATTGTACACTTGTGGCTGTGTGATGTGGTGGGGCGAGGGCTTACCACAGTAAAGACCTCTACCTCTACCCACCTCTAACTGAATCTAGAGGTGCGAGGACCCACTCTGAGGTCAGTGAGTTTGCTGGAGAGTGGCGGCAGCAGCAGCCCCCAGCGTGCCGAGGACCGCACACGTTCTGTCTCGGTGTCAGGTGTGCCTCCCCATGTCTGCCTCCCCCGCATGGCAAGCAGACTCGGGAGTAAGTCATCCATGGATGTGTTTTATGTGATCTGTATTCCAGCTAGAGCATCCTAGCAATGCTAGCTATACCAGCTATGCACCAAGTTTCGGCTAAAGGCTACCAGGCATGACCGGTTGATCTGCTTCACCTTGCTCAGTCATATTAGTCAAAGTTCATAGAAGTATTATTGTAAGGACACTTGTATATCTTCATTCAGAGCTTCTCTTAGTGAATACATATATGAGTATATATTATCTACCAATGCCATATACTTAGATTTTGTATATATTCTTGTTTTTTGCCTTTGCACATTGAGTAATTTTGAGTAATTTGGCCAAAATTATTTACAAGTTAAGAAATCTTCAACCATAATTCATAACTCCAGAAGACTTGGAGCTTCAAACATTATGAATAAAGGCTTCTTAACCTGGTCCTTCAAGTCACGCTCAAGGTTTTAATGCCACGTGGACCCTGAGGCAGACTGGTCATATTTCCCCTGAATGTGTGTTGTGTTGTGTTGTGTGTCACGTGCTACAGAGTCTCATGTTGCTGCCCCCTGCCTGGCTTGACATACTCACAAGGTGATGAACAGTCTGTGTGATGTTATAGCAATTGCTTGAATAGCCATAAGAACAGAGAAATAACTGTTGTCATTGCTACCTTTATATTTCAGCATTTATGCTGACCTGTAACCTTGTGTAGAGCTCCTCAGCATACTTCATTCATGCTGTGCCTGTGTCCTGAAAACTAGAGTGAATAAGTCAGCATTCAAACAGTATTTCAGTAATCCAGTGGAGTTCAATTGACAACATCTGAAGATTTTAATTGTAAATAACTACAAACCACCAGCATTGCTGCATGGATGTGAAAAGTTAATGTAGCATGAATGTTTAGAGTGAGAGGAAAGGAAATCAAGATTTGAAGTTTTATAAAGAAAACCAGTACATTGGAGTCAAACATTGACATAGAGAATGATGGAGATGAAACACTCTTTAATGGCTGCGGGAAAGATGAGTGGTTGTGATGGACACCAAGACTTGCCTAACCATTTGTAATGATGGACTGGCTTGAAGTTCCCTGCATATTCCTTATCTCTTCTAACTCTGGACATAACATTTTTTCTTTGTTTGGCAGAAATTTAAAGAAAATATAAAGTCAAGCTCCAGAATTACTCAGAGGAGATGATACAGATAAGAATAGTCTTGCAAAATAATTTTGCATAAGTGCTCTAAATAAGCTGAAGGTTTTGTATAAAGTATGAAGCCTTGCATCACTGTTAAAACCTTGTGCCTGTCCCTTGTGATGGGGGTGTTATTGGCCCATATTCTGAAACACTTGCACTATATCTCTGCTACATTCAAAAGGCTCTAGTTAAAAGTTACACAGGTTTGTAAGGTTGATTTTTGTGGTTGTAGTGACAGATGAACAATATTTCTACATTATCAGCAGGAGAAGCACCCTTGAAAATCTAGCTAATCATCTCTGTAGCCTTTGAAAATAGCTGTGGTGAGAGAGCAAAGTGTTTCTGAACATGGGCCATTGTGTGTAGCATGCAGCAACACCACACCACAGTCTCCCCAGGGACACCATCCGGAAGGTCAGTACACATCATGCCATGGATGGAAATGCAGAGATTCGCACAGGTTTGCATCACCCTCACTTAGGAGTGTTCCCAAGGGTGTGTGTTGAAGCTCACTACTGATTGGGCTTCAAGTGGCCATCAATACCCAACCTTCTCTTCTACCTTGCATTGTAATGAATTTGAAAATGTATCAAGATGGAAGAACCAAACATTTAATGGAAGTCCTTCTGGAAACATGTTACTTGTGTATTCTACAACTTAAACTACTTGTTTTTGATATGATGAGAGAAAGGTATAAATGTGTGTGTGTGTGTGTGTGTGTGTGTGTGTGTGTGTGTGTGTTTGAGTACACTGCCATTTTTGCAAGATATGTTTAATAAATGCACTTTCTTGCTTCATATTGTAAGACATTGCTTAATATATGTAAGTATTTTTTTTTTCAGATCACTTTTTTCCCTGCATGATATGTTACCATATTGTGTAAATATTTGCTCATACAGTAATGTAGTTGATACATATCTACTGGATAGCTTAGTTTAGTTTGATGGCACAAAGTGTTGCTGTGACAGTGTCTAGCCAGAGTCAGCAGTGTGAGAGGTACTAACACTCCCTAGATCAGAAAAACATTTAGGACAAACCTGTAAATACTGTGTGTGTACTGCATGAGTGTTACTTGTTCATGTACTACACTATTTATTCTAAGGAATTAAGTTCAGATTCTCTTAATCAAATTCTGGAAATTCAACCAATTACTGTTAAAGCAATATATGTGACAAAGAAATAAACACATACCCCATTCCATTATTGAAGTAAAAGAGCAGCAGGAGTAGAGGAGAGACAGTTTCAGTACTCTGCCTCATACTTTGTCAGAGTTGAGAAAAAGAGGTGAGGGGATGACAGGACTGACCTTAACGCTTCCTCCCAACCCTTAGGTAAGCGCATGGTGCGGACTGGCGAGGGCAAAGGTGACGGTCAGCGGGAGCGTGCCCCGTCGCCACTCACTCTGGTGCAGGTGAGGTGGCTGCTGGTCTTTGTTGTCCATCACTAGTACTGCCTTCAGCCAGGCTCCTCCCAATCATAAACATGATGTATAGAAACACATTGATAATCCTACAAAATAATTATTTGAATATTGAATTGTGGTGGGTGTATTGCTGTCATACTTTGCCTCAGTACTCAAGACTGTCATGAAAGAAGAACTAAGCTCACTGGATGTGTTATTCACTTGAACAGTTTCCACAGCAGTAAACACTTCCCTTTGCCTTGTGGAGGAGCTTGGGCTTCAGCATTAGGCTGAGTGGCTTCTGTCTTGAGTGTTCTCAGTGTTGTGGATGACATTGCTAAAAGCTTCTGGAAAAGTAGAGTGTTATATTTTTGCTTTGAAGAAATGTAGGCTAAATTTTACATACTTAACTGTGATACCTTTTTTGTATTCTTCTGTGTCATTAAGTTATGGATGAGCTTGACTGCTGCTGCTGTATTCAGATGAACAGTTCCATTTTTATCCCTGAGAATGTTGTGGTGACGACAGTTGTACTCATGTTCATTGTTCAGTGTGACTCATCAGTAACCTTTCATTCCACTTAACACATCAGTGCTGGACTCATTGCCACAATTCTTTTTTAGCATCACCACATTCTGCATACAAGCTTTTCAGCTTATATTCAGGCATAATTATCTGGTTAATAATGTAATTATTATATTTTACAAAATCCATTTTCACAAACTAACCGGAATGACTTGCTTATTGACATTGTCAGAAGTTGCAGTAAATTTTCTATATGAGTAACCATTAGCTGAAAAAAGTCCAGACTTATTGACTGGAGGGAAGCATTGTACTCATTCCTATTATTCAGTATACAGACTTTTCCATTCCTCATAGTTCAACCAGTTCTGAGCATCTTGGTGCTATGTAACATGTAAGCTGTTGAGTTATTTAACCAATAATATTTTATTATAACAGTTTGTGCATGCTTTTGCTATAGAGTTTTATAGACACTTCATGGATTTAACCTTTTTGTGAATGCTTTTTATGAAAACATGAAACAGTACTACTGGTAGGGAGCTGTGAATGCTGTTGATAACTGCTAGTCTTTTGATTTTTTTTTTTTTTCCAGGCATTGATAAATTCATTATAGTACTTTACACTGTCACTAACTCTTGAGAGAGAGATTTAACCCAGCCAGCATGAGTGTGAGGGTGAAGTAGTGCTACACTCACCCTGTAACAGCAGCCCATGACACCAGACAGATGTGGCCTTTATGTCAGAATAACTCCCTGCCCCCCCCAGTACACAAAACCAGTCAGCCTGTATCAGAACACTGCCTCTGTTCCTGGCGGGGAAACAGGATGCACAGGATATTTTGTGCCATTTTGAAGGATGTGGCAGATCAGGGTCACAGGGTTCAAAAAATTTCTGTACAAACATGAGTTGCAGCTTCTCTTTACATTTTATGTTGTTTTGTACGTGCATTGAGCAGCTTTGTATAACCGTGGTTGTTTAGTGTCAGTGTGGCCTGTGCCTGTGAGGAGTGGCATTGTTCTGATACTGACCATGGTGTGAGGCAAGGGTGTTGGTGGTACAGGGGTAGGCCATACAGGGAACAGGACTCCTAATGCTGTGAGGTAATTTTGGTTTGCTTGTCTGTAGGCCAGACTCCGCCTCATGTCTAGCTCTGTGCCGGACCTCAAGGTGCGGGCGCGGCGGGCATCCCTCCACTACCCCTGGGATGGCTCGCCTGTGGTAAACACTCTTCTTTGTAATGAGGGAATGGAAGGTGCCTCACATACCTCACACTGGTGATAACAAAACTCCTCCTCAGGACCTCATCACTCTTCTTGTCACCATCAGTGAAAGAGCTTTGAATTACAGATAATTTTTTGAATAAAGTACAATAATGCTCTTTAGCTTTGCCTTCAAATATTACCTGTATTGGAAGATAACATGATGTTAAGTCAGTGTGTAAAAAGTCTCAGCTGTAAGCAACATACAGCTGAGGCTGTATGAGGAAGGGAAAGTGAGCAAAACAAAGCCAGGGCAAAGCACAGAGAGTGTGTCACCACATGCCAGGTGATGCAGCCTCTCCTGGCTGACAGCACTCAGCCATCAGGCTAGGGTAAGATGTGTACTTTTCTGTGTGTGACAGTCAATTTTTCTTAGTTATATATGTGCTGCATTTCCTATTCTTAGGCTTACATGTGTGCTTTGATCTGCTCAAACTTGAGTGTATTTACTAGTCTTAGTACGTAGATTAGCACAGCACAGTGGTGCCATCAGTCAACCGTTTGGTAAGAGAACGTTTGTGTGGCCCAACGAGGTGATGGTGTTTAGTAAGACGTCTGTGTCATGTGAACAGTACAATAGAGTAATATGCACGTCAACTTTGATCTGAGCTACTCAAGCAGGATGATCCCACTGTAACAGTGTATCCTTGTAAAGTAGCAGTCCAATATGGACGTGTAGTGTTGAAGTAACTGAACATCTACTAGTCTGCAACACTCTTCCCTAGTGGGGCGGTGCAAGGTGAGGGAGTGAAACACTGTGAAGAAACAGAGACAGTAAACTGCCAGTTATTACTGTACATGAGGAGAAAAATTTACATTTGAAACATTTTCATTATTACTTGATCATTACTAATGAGAAAGATGAAAATCATTCAGTCTCTGTTTTTTCTGGTGTTGAGTAACTTTACAATGTAGCCATTCTGGTTAATGTGCAAGTAGAACACTAAATTGATTTCTTTGTGCTAAAAATAACATGATTAATTACAATTGAAATAACTGCTCTTTCAAGTATCACTCTCAAGTACGAGTATCACTAATCAAAGCTACAAACTTTTTAACCCTCTTTTGTAACATCAGTATGTCAATGTATGCTGAGAATTACATAGCATATTTTGAGATCTTTTGAGCTATTAAAATGAGATTATCCTAAATTATGAGCAAATTTGTACATGACTCCCCACTGTGCCCCAGCTGGAGGTTAGCAACAGCCAGTCTGTCCAGGGCCACTCTCCCCTGAAAGTGAGGCACTCAGTGGACCTTGGTGTGGACCGCAGCAAGCTCCTTGGAGATGAGGGGCCCTCGCTGCCACAGGAGGTGCGTCTGTGTGTGTGTTTACCTAGTTGTATTGTACAGGGTTCGAGTGGGGCTCATAGTGTCCTGTCTCCATATCTCCATTTATCTAGTTTTTCTTTTAAGTTATGCACACTATGTGCTGTGACAATTCCATTTTCCAATGCATTCCATTTTTCCACCGTTCTGTGTGGAAAACTGTATTTTTCAATATCCTTCACACACTGCCTCATCCTGATCTTCTTTTCATGTTCTCTTGTCCTTCCATCTTTTTCTGTCAACAGCACCAGGTCTTCTTTGTCTATCTTTTCAATATAATTTACTATCTTATTATACATTGTTATCAGGTCCCCACATTTTCTTCTATCTTGTAAGGTTGGCAGTCCCATTTCCTTCAGTCATTCTTCATATGTGAGGTCCTTTAATTCTGGCACCATCTTTGTAGCAATCTTCTGTATCCTTTCCAATTTTCTTATATCCTTTTTAGAGCTCTGAGACATACCACTGCTGCATATTCCAGCCTTGGGCGTATCATGCTTATGATGATTTTTTTCATCATATCTTTATCCATGTAAAGATATGATGAAAAAAATGTAAATGTAAAGTGTGTGTGTGTTTGCGCACGTGTATTTACCTATTTGTGTATTACAGGGCCCGAGCTAAGCTCTCTGTGTCCTGTCTCCTTGTCCATTCCTTGTGTGTGTGTGTGTGTGTGTGTGTGTGTGTGTGTGTGTGTGTGTGTGTGTGTGTGTGTGTGTGTGTGTGTGTGTGTGTCAGTGAGGACAGATATTTCACACCTGGATCATCTGACTGAACAAAGAAAGAGATTCTGTGATTTAGTAAAAAGAATTACATGATACATAATGCTAACACTGTGTGCACTGTTTCCCCTCAGCCATGGGAGTACCCTGGGTCATCATCCTCCCTGCTGCACCCACTCTACCACACCATCATGCTGGAGTGGCTGGAGTTTGCCTCAGAGCTGGAGGAACGAGGGGAGCACACGCTGCGCAGAGAATTGGGAGAGAAGAGTGGAGAGCATGCTGTCAAGAGACACACTATCACACTCACCACAAAGTAGGCTGTTCTTAGACACTTAGTTAAATCACTCTTGAGACACTTATTTCTTAATTTTTGTGTACTCTTATGAAGTGAATGGATAAAGATGTGGAGTAGAAATTTTGATGCAGACCTTTTCAAGTGTGCATGTGTGGAATGTTTCAGGCACGCCGTGCCAGTCTTTTTGACGGAGCTTCAGAAGTGGCTGTCACAGAATGCTGCTGACACTTCCACCAAGATATTTGAAGAGGTCCAGCAGGAAGAGGGAGACAGGGAGCAGGGAGGCTGCTTGGCTTACAAGCTGGTAGAATCAAGCAAGGTAGATGGCTGTCCCATCAGAAATATAAGATCATGAATATTTAAGATTTATGAAAATAGAAAAAACATACAAGTATTTATAAAGGGAGATCTTCTTAACCTCTCATATTGTTGTCCTTAGATCCCACCAGTGCTGAAGAGTGATGCTAGTGGAGGCTACACACACACCAACTTCATCATCATCAGCCGCAACAACCAACAGTGGTGGGCCACTCTCTTTGAGGAGAACTTCAATGACTACTACATTAATACTGTCACTGGTGAGCATTGTACATTTGTTGTACATCTGTCTTGTTTTGTACTTCACTGTGTAATACTTATGCATTTATACCTAAAAATGAGAAGTCTACTTGTATGAACAGGCAACATCCATCATGATTGTAGGAACAAACTGGATAAAAATATGATAGGAGGCAAGACAGCAGTCACCAGTATTGTGTACCACAATAAACACACACACACACACACACACACACACACACACACACACACACACACACACACACTGCTCACTTACCTAATATCTGAGGCATTCTTTTGTTGTGCGTTCCTGCAGCAAGCAAGAGTAGCCAGCGTTACCCCCCACTGGTGGTGTCTCCAAGGGGACGCTGTCTGAGTGGTGGGGACATGGCTTTCTCCAGGCCAGATGGCAACTCAGTCACCTCAAGCACAGGCCCTCCACCATCCTCCACCTCCATGCCTGTCACCCCCTTTACCACCAGTGCTGGGGGGGTTGCATCCTCTTCATTTTCATCCTCATCCAATCCCATATCACCACCTGTCACTGTGCCCTCCACCCCCACCAGCACCACCAATGCCATGGGCTCATTCTGGTCCACCGACATGCCCGATGTTGTGTTCATTCCACGACAGAAGCTGCTGCTGGCCACACTGCGAGGGATGGAGGTGAGGCCAGACCCACAAGATGATGAGATGTATTCTTGTACGTAAGGAACATGAACTTAACTTATCCAAAATGAGAATCTAATAGAGTTGTCCCACAGCTGGTCATCTACACTTACAACTGGACCAAGGAGCAGTGTGACAACCTGCACTCCACCATGACACGCCTTGCCCACTGGAGCACCGCCCGGAACCGCCTGCTGTCCACCATTGTGCTGCAGAAGATGGGGCTCTACCACAACCAGCCCTTCAACCGCAGGGCTCCTGTGAGGAAGGATGAGGTGGGATGCCAAGTGATTGATGAATGCTTTGGTACCAAGACTGTAGATGCTTCATATTAATCATTATACAGCATTGCATACACACTTGTCCTACTTCTGCTCACCCATTGACTTTGTCCTTTCTCTCCCGACCAGGACAATAACCTGTACGTCGGCAACCAGAGCCACGTGGACGCCCTCATCAAGCTGCAGGCGCCGGCACGGGAGAGTCCCGGCACCACTGAGCGTGGCGGCAGGAGACCTCAGGTGCTGCTCACACCCTTCTCACAGCCTATAATTTTGATTCATTATTTAAGCTAGGACATCAAAAAAAAGGAAACAATGTACCCACCAAGATGCCAGTCCCTAAAGCGAAAACCAAAGAATCGTCAAAACTTCTAGTTACAGTTGTGTTGTGACTTCATGATTCTTAAAATCCTGTTTCCCCATAATGAATAACGTTTTAGTTTTTTATGGCTTTATGAATTTCACCATCTTACCATGTACACGTCCTCTCTTGTCTTGTGGTGCGGTGAAGGGCATGGTGTCGCTGCTGAACCTCACAGACATCAGGGAGAGCCGGCCGCCCAGACCTCCTCGGCCTGCACCACTCCAACCTGAAAGATTTGGAGCTGCGGCACGGCACTCAGATGGCTGAGATCAGGCGCCTTGTGGTGCAGAAAGGTGAGGAGACGCCAGCTTGAGAATCAGAAGGAAGAATTCTTGGTATCCAGCATCAGTGGAGATCTGCTTGTTATATGTACACTGATTTATCTCTTCTGCTGTTTTGAGCTTCATTGAACTATCTACAGTGTCTACACCAAGCCAGCAGTCTCACATGAGATGGCGCGCGCACACACACACACACACACACAATGGACAAGGAGACAGGTCACAGAGAGCTTAGCTCGGGCCCTGTAATACACAAATAGGTAAACACACACACACACACACACACACATTGTTACATCCTTCACACATTTAGTCTTAACCCTGTCAACACTTTGTGGGAAGGTTTGACTATATATTCCTGTCAAGATTAATTATATTGGCTTCTATTTGCAAGTTGATAATTTTCTAGTATCTTTTGTGTTTGGATATTGTTTATGATTTTTGTGAGTTATAGGAGCGATATTATGTGTCTTCCATCACACCCACAGAGACCCAGAGGAAGGTGCTACTCAAGATGGTGGTTGAGACTCGGGGACACTCCAGCCCAATGTTCACTGACAAGATCCTGTCACTGTACAAACAGAATGCTCGTATTGTTCACTTCTGCCTCACACCTCTTCTCTTCCTTCCAAGGTGTGTCACTTCACCTTTGCCTACTTGGTTGCTTGTTATGACTTGATTACTGAAGCTGATGGCATTGTGAGGAATCAACATATAATTGGGCCATAATTACAGGTGGAGGTGGCAGGTGGCAGCAACGCGGGACCACAGCCTGGTCAGCCCCGGCAGTGCAGAGAAGACATTTGGCATCAAAACTCCAGAGTCTGTGAGTTGCATCCACAGCGTAACACCAGAGTAATCATGCTGTGGGGGATGGCTTTGGTTAATATTAACTCAATATATTGGTCACTGTCATTAAGGTGAAAATTTCAATGAAGACAATGTAAGTAATATTCTCTCTCTCTCTCTCTCTCTCTCATATTGAAGCGATCACGCCACGACTCTGGCAACTCCATGAAGAGTGGAGTAAGTGGCATTGCTCCAAGTGGACTGAGGCGATCCTTCTCCCTCAAGTCCAGCGTGGTGGTGTCAGCCAGTCCAGGACAGCAGCGGCGGCGGCACATGACAGGAGGTGGGGATGAGAAGTGGCACGACGCTCTGTGCTCCAGCTATCTGAAAGAATACATCCAGTACCTGCAGAGTCTGGGCTTCCTCACCCTTAACATTACTCAGACACCTCAGCAAAGAGGGTAGGTCAGCAGGGCACAGCATGAGGGAAACACTTGAGATGCTCCTTCTCACCAAACATGCAGGACATTCACAACTCACTCTGCACTTCTTTGCCTTCAAACAGTCGCCTTAACCGAGAATCCGAAAGTCGAGGTTTCCGAGTGAAGGAGGTTCGCTTCAATGAACAGGTGACCAAGGAACCAACCTATCTCCTCAAGAATGTTCTGGGAGGCACTATACTGCTGGAGATTGCCTTCTCAGAGCCATACTTCTCTGTCAAGGTAAGAAACAACTTGCTCAATGTTTGATCAAAGATTTTTAAATTGTAGAATGCAGCAAGGCATTTTTCCATTTTGAGTTACTTCCATAAGTTGAACCACAGTATATAGTCATTAAAGAGTATATTTACATTACATTTTCCTCATTCTGTGGTTCTTTTCTTAACAACACCAAAAGATAAAAGCATCACGTTGTTGAGTGCAATGTTTTCCACAGATCTACGTGCTGGAGTCATGCCGGCTGGAGACCAAGAAGCTCTCTTCTCAGGTCAGTTCACTTCCATCTTGGTCTTGTTCATGGGTAGCAGTAAGCAACAGGCAGCTGTGAGTGCTGATAGCCTGTCCCTCAGTTACTCGTTGTTTATCCTCCCTTGTATTAATTTTGGAGATGTTTTTGTCTTTCTCATTCGGAATTTTTGTTTGTTTAGAGATGCATTTACAAAAAGTCATTCATCTTCTGCTAGTGTTTTGAATTCTTAAATATTTTCAAGTTCATGTGTCTTTCTTAGTAACAGACCCCTCAGAATACTACAGTACATTATGGAGGTTTGTATGAATACTGTCATGCCAGTTCTTTATAAAGTTAATTTGTCACATTCATCACAAGCTAGAAGTACAGACTGAAGGCAAGAAAACACATTGCATCCTTTAATTTGTACCTAAGTAGACTTAAACCATTGAATGTGTCCAATAATTAAAGAGTGCAACAAGCTGCTAGCTCTTCTCTGTATGTTAGTAACTTAAGCATGAGTTTTGTTTGTGTAACTTGCATTGTTTTAATGTATCTTGGTAAGCATCCTCAGTTATAGATTGACAGTTGATTTTCTGTCAGTCACTGGCCCTGTACTATAATGATCATTACCATTTTATGCATCACTCCATCAAGCTCTTGTATATACAGTGCCTTCCTGTGAGTCAGACCAGGCATTGCTGATTCTGTTGATCTCCTTTGGTTCTGATACAAGAGTGATTGAAAATTGCCCAATAAACACCAACTGAGGTGTCTTAGTGTAATGAATATGTAAAATATTGTTTGTTAATTACTTAAGTGGTAAGTGTGTGTCTGTTTCTATTTGTGTTTGAGCCAGAGGAAGACCAAACAACTGTGAGGTGCAGGAAAGATGACAGCCAACACATTGCTATTGATCCTTCTCAGCGTGCAGTGAAAACAGTACAGATTACACAAACTTAAAACAAAATCTGGCTGAGTACTCAAAAGAGCAACATATTAAGATAATGCAAGATGAAGACTGGCATGTGCTGTATTGCTGACCTGTTAAGTAGTTGTTCTCTTGGAATTATTTCATGTAGCCATTTCACAATTTGAAGTTCATTTTATAAATATTTGGAGACGCTGTCAATATTTGTAGTTCTTGTCTAATGTTAATTTCTTGCTTTCTTTTCAGTTTATATTGTGTTGTGATGTTTTTTTCTCAATAATTTTCTTTTTTCTATTCATTAAAGTAGCTTCCTTTATTACTAACCACTCTTGGATTCAACAACTGTACACATGAAACATCCCAGAGGTGCATGATGGGTGAACACAAGTAAGACATTCTCAGCTCACTTGGCTATAGGTTTGTTCTCTCCACATGAAGATGGAGGGAGCAGCTGAAGTTAAGCCTGGAGGTCCTCTCTCCTCACCGCTATCCCCCACAACACCTCTCTTTCCTGAGGGTTGTCCTCCAGACCAGATAGAGGACAAAGTAAGCCAAGCCTTGTCAGATGCTTCTTGTTTTTTGTTCCTGGATGTTACCCTGGGCAGAAAGTCTTCTCTAAGTCTTCTCTAACATGCTCCTTATGTCTTCCATGCAATGTGTGCCTGTAAGTTCTGAACGCCACTTGAGCAACGAGTGAAAACCTTTCTTCTCATGTGTTATCAAAATTAGTCTGTTTTGGTCTAAGGTAACACCGAGATGTATGTTGGGGTGGCATAGCCTTGCTTTAGCTTGTCCACTAGTAGCTGTAGTGGGGGCTCTTACTCTTGGGCTTGCTTCTCATGGAACACCTGACTCTCCTGTGTTTCCTGCCTGTCCACACTAACTTCTGCTTGATGCCACCTCTTTATTACCGAGTTTGTTCTTTGTGATTGATGACTTTATGAGGTCTCTTGAAGGAGCAAGTGGTACTTTCATGCAGTCTGTAAACCACCGAACTGAGCTGTCTGTGAGTGGAGCTGCCTTGAGTGAGACAGACAAAGAGAAGAGTTATTGTGATGAGCAATAATGCTGTGTCAATGGGAAATGTGCACTTTTATGTAATGCTCTTCTCTTGTTGTGTCTTTTGTCTTAGTGACTAGTTATATGATTCATGGAACATTAGAACAAGTCCATAATTTTCTCAGTTAGCACTGAATCTACTGTTGGTACCCCTAATGTGATCATTTTGTTCTGCAAGCAAGTCCTTCACCTTAGAGAAACATTGCAGTGTAACTGTAGAAGACCCACTTAGATCAGGTGCTGTTCCACTGAAAAGAAAATAATTATCATTATTATTTATTGTTAATTTTTGTTTTGTACTATTTATCTATCCATATTATTATTATTATTATTAATTATTATTATTACAGTATAATTAATTAATTATTCATTTATTTGCATGTGTGTGTGTGTGTGTGAAAAGTAATGATGTAAGAGCAGTAGTACTCGATCACCAGCATAATTCCGAGCTTGGTGCTGCTGGTCACACAGTTGATGACACCAGCTGACCTCCAACTCTCCCACAGTTTGCCATCAACTCCTTCTTGGACAAAGTGGATGACATCAAGGTTCTGCTCCACCTGCATTCCTTCACTTATGACTTCCACCTACGGGCACTGTGTGCTTACGTGGCAGACCGGCAGCTGCTCTTCACCCGGGGCTACCACCTCTCCTCCTGCCTCTCAGACTTCATTAAGTACTACAACAAAGGCCCAAACTTTGCCAGGAATCTCATCTACTCAGGTGCATTCTCTGCTCATTTGTTTTAGACATAGTTCCCTCTCTTAATCACAGGTGCATTTACAGTTACGTTTGTTACTCTCAGGTTTACAGAGATTAAATTTCTGTCTTATTCTCCGTGTTACTCACAGGTGCTCTCACCATAGAAGACACAGGCACCCCCGGGGAGCAGCTGTACAACTACCTTCTGGCCAGAGAGAAACAGTACAAGATGAAGGTTCTCCGCATGACCCCAGTTATTCTTGACCCTGATGCTGTAATGGTGAGTGAATTGCTAGCCTGATTACCTGTCATTTGTACATAACAAGTAATGTGGAAACTTTCTACCTTTAGTGTAAGTGTTCTTTATTTCTATATCCTCGTAGCTGTTGCTGTTAAACTTCCACAGTGCATCAACCATCTCCACTTCCCATGCATTTTGTATATTTGCTTTATGTTCAGGTGTCAAAATAAGATAATTTCATTATTTTAGTTTTCGTGAAAGCTGATACAATATGAAGCGAAAGATTGAACTTTTTTGTTTTAGTTTGCATTATTTAATATTGGTGTTTTGTTGGTCAGCACAACACAGAGTTCATCCTGGTGCACACCAAGACCTGCCACGTGCACTACCGTGACGGCAACGACCAGCGAGTCTCCGACGACTACGACGTGACGCTGCTGGTCTCCCACAACACCACAGCCAACAGTCTGCTCCACCACCTCCACCTAAACTTCTACGTTATCCTCACCAGCACACGGTGAGAGCCACAGAGACAGCTCTTGTACAGCACACTTGTCTCAGGAGGAAGCATGGCTGGATTATTTTTATAATGGGCCTCTATGTGTAGTAGAGCTTTCTTGAAGTTTTTAGACTGTCACGTGTACATAATTTTTTCAAGTTACACATGCTTCAAATCTACAGGTTAAGAATAACACTTATGACAAATTTAGTTAAGAGTTATTTGAATCCACTATCCCAGATTCAATTACAACACAAGTGCATTTTGTTTTGTTTTTTGATGTTTAAATAACTCAAAATTTAGCAATGCAGACCCACTCCAAAAGTATCACTCATGTAAATAAAGAACTTTGTGTTCTTATATTGAGTTGAACTATATAACAAAGGCAACCTGAGATCTTGTAACTTTATAAATATGATAAAAAGCAGATTGGTTTACTAAGCTCATTGTTACAACATTACAGTGAGATGTACCCGAACCGCATCCTGGAGAAGAAGATGGGCCACTTCCGCACCGTGTCCATTGCCCCCTCCCTTGGTCAGCGGTGGACTCCCTCCTCCACACACACAGGTGCCTCCCCTCCTCTCTCACCACACCCAGACCTCACCTCATCTCATGTCACCACACCACACCTCACCATACTCCACACCACACCACACCACACCATGCTTCAGACTTTCATTTTCAACTTCCATGTTTCAGATTACTAAAAAAAATAATAATAATAATAATGCTGCCTTCTTTCAGAGAGTTGTGAACATAGTGGAACAGACACTCCACCAATCATAACCACAACCACCACCACCTGTGAAGAAGCCTCTGACCCAACCATAGCCACCCAGGAGGGCCTTCCTTCCTCTGTCAAGTCCTTCGGTGGCATCAGGTCAGTTCTGCCTTGAACACAAATTTAATGATTGATAACGGTTTAGATTACAGTTTTTATCTGTTGTGGTTTTCAGATGTAGCAGAACTTAAAAAAGGTGTTGTTGGCAGGTCTGAGAGTGTCAACTACCTTGGCTACTACACCCAGTATGAAGAAACCATGCAGCGCACACTGGAGCATCAGGCAGAGGAGGCTCGGACGCGCATCCATCACATTTTTAACCAAGCCAAGATTCATTGCAGGTGAGTTTAATACTTGGAGGCTGTGCCAATCAATACTGCAATACCATATTTTGAAATACCATAGTGAACCAAATGGAACTAACTGGTCATCATAGTAATCAACCACGTGCTTAAATTTTTTACATCATTTGCTTGGTGCCTGTAGGCGAGATTCATTGTGGCAGCGCCTAACAGCCAGCCTGCGGGAGGAGGACAGACAGAAACTTCCCAGAGAACAGGTCAGTTAACCTACACTAATTTCTGCCTTCCTGATGCCTTGTATCTTGGCACCACCTGTACAAATATATACATGAAAATCAATTACCCACAGATCCTTGGAGGTTTGAGCTTCATTGAGTTAAGTGAACTGCTGAATCTTGTGAGTGTGGAGCCTTTGGGATCTGTGGACTCACAGCTGCTGCCTCTGCTCTCCAAGCCACTTCACTGGTACCAGGGGCTGATCAGGGTGCTGCAGTCCAAGTACCAGGAGCGACACAGGTGGTGGATGCCTCACAGATAACTTTTCAACTGGGATGAGTTGAATAGAAGGATCATTCTTGATTTGTCAAGTTTCTCATTAATTATGGTTTGCCTCCATGGAAATAGTAATCTGTCATTAACACAAATGACCGTGTGTGTTGAGACAAGTGTTGTGTGTTGCAGGAATCTCACCTCCAGTGATGGCAACATCCAGCACGTGGTGGTCCTGAGTCCTGGCTGTCCTGACGCCTTCATGATGCTCTCCATCAATCTCCACCACCAAAAGGCTGTGAGTTGAGGCCATTTTAATGAAAGTGGGGAGTGAGAAATATCTTCCTGTTTTTAATTTATCATTTTATTTTTCTCTTCATTAATATCATTTTATTTTCCTCTTCATTACTTAATTGAATACCTTTGCTTTTTATGGCAGGAGTTGTGCTGTGTTTACAAGCAACTGAAGGAGGAAGGCACCAACCCTGTCTCAGACCAGAGGGTTCAAGCTCTCATCCAAGACTTTGTCAATGCTTGTTGTTTCCACCTGTGGAGCGGGCTGCTCTAGCACAGGTCAGGTCCATCATGGTCATATTTTGAAGTATTTCACACTTGAAGACAACCAACCACTGAAAATACAAACTTGACACCAGTGAAATAATGTAAATATTAACAGCTTCAGTCAGTATTCAAGACATGAGTGTGACAAAGTTGTTTTTGGATTTCATTTTCTAGGACATGGCCTTGTTATTAATAATGTACGAGAGGTAGTGTGCTGCTTAGAGAGAGATCGTTTGTACTTTGCAGATGCATTTTCTGTCAGAAATGTACACTCAAATATACAAAGTCTGTGATGCAGAATGCAGCATACTCTTAACTAGTCAGTCATCAGAAATTATTGTTCATCACACAACTTTTGTTGTTGAAAAAAAAGTATATGTCTTTCTTGTCATAATACAATGCCTAACTTGATACATTCAGTATGGAGTGAGAAAAGGAACTTAAGTATTCTCATGGAACCAATGTGTGTTCTGGGATCTTGTGAGACTACTGCTGTAGCCAGTAAGCCCTGGCCATGTTGGGGAGTGGGACAACCTAGATATTGGGATGGCTGCAACAGGAATGCCAACATGGTAGTGGAAGGGACTCCTATTAAAGTGCCTGATTTGTTTTTCTTTTTTTCTAGAAACAATAGGATTATGAAATCCAGACTGTCAGGACATCTGTCATTTTGGCAAAGACTTTCACCTGTGATATTAGATGTTTCCCTTGTTAGAGCTTTAGATTAGAACATTTTGATTTCTAGTTCTTTAGCAGCAAGAAAAGATTAAGAAGTTATCAAGATTTGGCGTAAATGATTCTCATCAGAAAAAAGAAGCTTTACTTTCAGCATTATTCATTTCCCAGCATTGAGAAGCCTTTCAGTATATATCTGCCTCAGAGTAGGTCTAACTTGGCACACATCTTGTTTGGAAGCAAAAACAGTGAAGGCAGAAAACTGAGTAGATAATAAAATTGGAAAATAAATAAATACGTAGTAATCAACTAAGCAGAGATACATGCCATGGGAAAGAAGGAATTCAAACATGAAGTTGCCACTAAGGAGAGTTGTGCTAGAATATAGCAGACCATTATGTGTGCGTGCACACACAGCAACATGTAGTGCTCCAGTCTCATTATTTGGTCAGTTTCTCAAAGATATTCACCTGACACAGACCAGTTTGCTCATACAGTAGTTCATAAACATTTTCCTTAATGACAGAACAATTAATGGTGCTCATTTTTACATTAGTTTACATTAAGGATGATGAATAATAAATTGCTCTGGTTGATATAATAATTTGGAGAGGAGCAGATGGGTGGACACATAGAAACTGTGCATCACTGGGAACAAGTCGTGCAGAGAGTCAGTGTGTGATTTTTGTAGTACAGCCTTAATGATTACTTAGTGGTTTTCTAGAAAGGAGAAAGTAGGTGTAAGGAGAAACTGTCTAACTACATTTAATTTTCTCAATCTTTCTTTTTTCAAGTTTCCTCTAACTCCATACAAATCATACTTACTGACATGTATGCTGTGAAGCACTTGAACACAAAGAGAGAATTGAGTAATATATTTGTCCACTATCATCTTCTCAAAGAAAAGGAAGACATTCTGAAAAGCTGTTTTTTCAGCCAACTTATTGCATAAGTAATGTATAAATTTTCTCTGAGTGTGACCAGCTGTAGAAGGGAGGGGAACAGGATCATAGCGTGATATTTGTCCTGTTTGAAATGTTAATTATCTTGCTCATTATGTTAAGTGTGACGACGGAAGGAGAGAAGAGACCAAACCAAACCAAACCTTTGGCAATGGCTTAACACAGCAGTATGGAAGGCACAAAGCATTATGAATTGCAATGCATGTCAATTATTTCACTTAAACAGTTTTACATATACATATGAAAGAATCACTTGGTAACTTCCTATGTATATATCAAGTATGAATATATATTTGTTATTAAGTATGTATTAAGCATGTTTGAGGGGCACATTTATAAGATAAGGTACAAGATGCCATTGCTGTACAGGCTGAGTCTGTGCCATGTTGCTGCCAGTGGAGACAGGACTACAAATACTGCCTTGTCATCACTGTCTTCTATGCCAAACTGCAGATTCTGATGTATATAAAGTAAATTAATTTTGCTTGTTTCTCACATTGTGTATACCCAATCATTATTCTCTCAAATATCAGTTGTACCATATTGGAAGCAGGGAGAGACGTGGAGGTGTGACTGAAATCCCTGTTGATTCACTATTAGTGTAAAAGGCAGAAAATACATAAGGTTTTGTTCAGTATCTGTGACTGACACATGCCTATATTTTTTGACAATAAAGTCATCAAAAAACATTTGTATTCTTATACCCATTCAGCCCTGAATTTGTGGCATAGACTTATGTTGCAAGGACACACATACATACACGCAATCCACACAAGTTACCACAATGAAATCTACGAAAAGAAGCAATTAAGGGGCCAGACGTTCAAAGCATTGTAGCTTTATGCCACAAAGATCTTAAAATCCCTCCTATAGCCACCATTTTCTACCGTGGGCTACAATCACAACTAAGGTGTATTTCTGAAAGACCGTCCGGATGCTGGTAGGTCACTATATGTCGTATATAACCGTTAAGCACGGTCCATTCCGCACCACTATCCAGTAGGGATGTACACCAAAAATCGGTACACCAAAATACCAGTATCCACCAAATTCTGAGCCTGTTGTAGATGTGAGGGGGGCAGGGGTCTGTGGTCTGATGCGGAGGGGGGTTGCATTAGCTGTCCCCCCCCCTCCCAAATTCTCACAGAGGGTCACCATGTCCAATGATGAAAATCCTTTAATTAATGGGGCTTTGGGAACTGCCCCTATACAATCCCCCATACTTTTCTCAGTTTTGCTAACTCAGCGTTACTATGAACTAATGCTGATGACCTCGCTCCACCACCAACACCTCTAACCTCCACAGACTCATCCTCCAATATTGTTACTCTAGAACCATACCTCATGCACTGCTCCCAACCCTCACAACGCTCTTTAGATCACGTTACTAAAATTGTCTCCTCGTCCTCTCGCCCTCATCCTTTTACCAATCAATCACCTGATCTTTTACATTCACTCTTTGGACCTCGGCATTGGCCGAAATACTTTGTAGTACCACAGATTGCCTCATGCAGACAATACCATCTCCTTCCAGAAATGCTTACAACACCAGGTAGGTCGGTTCACATTCATGAGCCGCCAAGATCACTCACGCCTTGTAATTGTTGACACAGGCACAAGTCATACAGAAATTAACTGATCTATGGGGGAATCCCTTCCCCATCTCACCAGATGGGCAGCTAAATACCCGCACTGGCACCATTGCTCTTCCTCCAGAACAGAGTCCAGTTGACAACATCCCATTCTTTCTCATGACAATATCTATGCACCATACAGAAGTCTGGTCTTATTACACTGCTGAATATCTTTGTTCTCAATTTTAACAGTATTTTGGATAAAATTCTAGTTTCTGCCCATACTCCCCCCTCCACCCCCAACAAGCTTGGGGACAGGTGGGAATGCGGGGTTTTGGGTGGGGTACATGAAATGCGTCGGAAATGTGTATTTTTTGCGTAAAATGGAAAAATTCCCATTAAAAAGTCTACGGAATTTTAATTACAAGTTTCCTAATTTTACTAATTTCGGTAATTCGGTAAATCTATAGAACAGCAACTCCTTACATATTCTTTTCTATTACCCCCCTTCCCCCCAACAAGCTTGGGGGCACGTGGGGAATCGGGGTTTTGGGGGGGCCAAAAGAGGCGAGATATGGCGATCCAAAAAAATCTAAGGACAAAAACCTAACCTAACCGGGGGCAGTGCCCCCCAGAACCCCCTACAACACTAACCTAACCCTAACATAAACCTAACCTAACGTAACCTAACCTAGCCGGGGCTGCGCCTCCCGGACCCCCTGCAACATTAACCTAACCCTAACATAAACCTAACCTAACGTAACCAAACCTAGCCAGGGGCTGCGCCCCCAGACCCCCAACACTAACCTAACCCTAACATAAACCTAACCTACCGTATCCTTGCTTTGGGGCAGCTTCCCTCCCCTCACAACGGTTCTCTTATAGCTTCACACAATATGCCCTACCTCTACCAATACCCTCCTCACAATACCTTAACGAAAGGATGAAGGTCCTGGCTGGTCCTCTTCTCGATTGTACACTGACTTGCATCGCAGGAGCGATGATTTCCCAGTAATCAAATTCGCAACCTTTACAACTAATGTCACTGGTGGCCATAGCTCAACTGCTCACACAGATCTCTGTGCACCTGTCTGCCCAGCTGTGCCCCGCCTTCGAATACATATAGCAAATTCCCATTGGCGCAGCTTGTGGTGTTAAGAGGTGGTGGCACGTCATTGGACAAAAGAACTATAGACACAATAAGAATCCTATTCACTAGTTACCCACAAACCCCAGCAATAAACAAATGCAACTCAGTGTACTGCTTATTTCCGAGTGTGATGGAGCTCCGTGGCTTGTTGTTGGCTTCATCAACGTCATGAAACTTGTAATGAAAATCACGTAGACTTCTTAATGGGAATTTTTTCCCATTTTACGCAAAAAATACGCATTTCCGACGCATTTCATGTACCCCACACAAAACCCTGCATTCCCACCTATCCCCAAGCTTGTTGGGGGGTGGAGGGGGGAGTATGGGCAGAAACTAGAATTATACCGTATTTTGTTATTTAGAATGACACTATTAATTTCTCTCCATTTATACCATACTTCTTTCACTCACTATCTTAATTAACCCTCACACTATATAACTATGTAGAAGGGAGGTGGCATAGTGTATAAGGTGATGAGCATAGGATCGGGCAGACGTCCATGTGTAGGTTTGAATCCCACTATGCCATTTGTCGAGTGGTTTAAAGTTACCTACATGTCACCATGATACCCAGGTTCTAGGTGGTTAACCAAAGATGCACTTGGGTGGTGATATGGGGCCTAATATGGGTAGCACTATAAATAAAATTGCCTGCGCCACTAATGAATGGAAGCTGAACACGTAGTGGTGGGCAAGTATCGGTACTACCGGTAACAGGCTTAACGGTACCGTCCCGGTAAATATTTTCGTCCCAGCAACGACGTGCTTCATGGAGATGACAAGTAATAACACGCAACAGGGTATATCAACTACATCTCGCTGTTCCGGCACACGCGATCCCGCTAACTTGGGCTGTGTCGGGATGGTACCGCCTTACATGTCTGTCGATCCCGCTAAGAGTTGTGTACCGCCAGTCTCGTTAATGTATCAACTCGAGTTGGTCGCTGTTCAGGCACACGTAGTCCCGCTAACTTGGTGGTGTCGGGATGGTACCACCAGATATGTCCATCCCGTTAAGAGTTGTGTACCGCCAGTCTCGTTAAGACTAATTGTACCGCCACGCTCCTACTGTGCCACCACCTGCCCGTCTCGCTCTATAGCCTCGCGGCATTTTTGCCGGTAAAATACTGGTAAACAAGTTTGCCGGCAAAGCTTTTACCAGTACTGAAATTAGCGGCACTGCCAGACAGAAAGTCATTTGATTGGCTCATATTTCTTCCCTTATTTCTCACTGGCTGTAAAGGATCTACCTCGCACGCACTCTTCCATCCAAGGTTCCACACTTGAACAAACACTTTCTCGAACATGCGCGGTTCGAAACTATTCCGAACATTGGCGCCCAGCGATTTTAGCATTTATTCTCATGACGCAAAGAAAGTTAGTCAGAATCTAGTAAAGTCAATAAAAATCACATTCCTAACGTTCTAGTGACTCTCAATTAGTTCACGGATCGGGTCTATCGTAAGGATTTTAGAGTAAAGTGCCCGTGTCGGGATGTTTATCTATTCACATTTCTAGGCTATATCGATCAGTAAAACCCAGCATTATGTGTGACCAGACCAAAATGATCTTTACAACCATTCAACCCGTTGTTTTAATAGTAAATCTATGAGGCAACATGAGCGCTTGCATTCAAAATAGTTTTCTGCTCTGTAAGTACGTGGCGCATGGCCTGTGTGGCCTGCGGCTCAATGCGTGTCAGGCCGCCTCGCCTCATGTGAGAGAGTGAGTCTACCATTGATCCTTTTTTACCGTCAATATTCTTACAAAACATACAGTTATCTAAAGAGCAGAATAACTAAAACATTCAGTTATGAAAAAAAAAAAAAAAGAGCCGAAGTAGCAGAAACCGAAGTTGAGAGTCGGTAGCGGCGAGTGACGTAAACAAACACACGTCAGGTGCAGACGAACTGGCCACGCTGGGACCTGCCGACGCCCCACGCCTGATCAGTGTGAGGCAGCGTGCGGCGGCAGTGCGGTGAGCCAGTGCTGCGAGGGAATTACAAGGAGGTCAATGTTGGAGAGAGGAGGAGCGAACCGCCATGAGGTGCCTGTTGTACCTGGTGTCCGGCGTGGCACTGTGCCTCACACTGCCAGGACGTGAGGTGCTCGCCACGAACACTGACCACAATAATAGTAACACCAATGTCAAGATGTGTATCCTTCTTTGGCTCGTCATTGCTTTGTTTAGAAATATGCCTTTATTTATTTACTATTTATATATTGGCAATAACTCAGTGTTTCATATAAACGGCCACAAGCCATCACTTCTATAAACTCAATTTATCTGTAATGTCACATTGTTCGTCATGTCCTCCTAATTATCTACTCAAGCTCTGCCTGTCACAACTCAATCAATGTCATGTCACGTCTGTTCCTTATCAACTCAAGTCTTAGGCTATCTGTCATGTCAACTCAACTAGTCTGTGTCTCAACCCATCTGTCTCCACAACCTTAACACACACACACACACACTCACCACATGCTAGCAAAAGAAGGAAAAGGTCAGAGTTCAGGCATCGCTGTGTCCTTAACACACCACCAGTCCAGGGGCTGTTCCAGCAACGGCGGGCGGAACACAAGGCTGCAGTGGAGACCATCCTCACCTTTGAGAACGAGAAGCAGCACAAGATGGTGAACATCATTGCCAGCAAGGCATTTGAGGTAATATGTGAGGAAGTAAATCAGTCTTGTTTAAAAAGATAAATCAGTCTTGTTTGAAAAGATCATCAGCCACATGACCACTACATGTCCCCTTACCCCCCTTGATAATGAAAACTGTTGATATTTGGGGTACTACAAAATAACCAAATCCTGATAACTGAATACTGCAATGTGTGAGGGATGAGTGTACATATTCACAAAAGATAATATAAGTAGTATGAAAAAATATACTTACCTTTTGGCTATGATTTAGATGTGGTGCAAGCATTTTCCCCTCTCATGTTGCACAGCCACAGCCACCTGCAGCCATCACTCTTATAAGATGAAGCAGAGAAGTTTCCTTAACACTATAGATGCTCTTCTTGAAATATTGAGAAGCTGCAATAATAAAGGGATAGACTTGTTCTGTATTTACTTATGTGTAGTTGGAAGTTAAACTGCAGGGAAATGTTACGCTGTTGTTTTGAAGGTGCTGGAGCAGAGCCAGGTGAGGTTGCGGGAGGCTGGCTACATCCCTGGCATGGACTTCCCGGAGGATGAAAAAGTGAGAGATGGTGAGTATTGGACCATGTTAGGCGCAAGAAACCTGCTGCCTTCACTTCTACTGAGTTTTGTGTTTCCCCATAATCTTAAGTCCTCTCATTTACTGACAGGCTCCTTACAAAATCTTGCTATAGATTTTTAGCAGATCAGGGAAGCTAAACTATAAAAGCTATAAAACTAGAAAGAAATTAAAATACCTTGTTTTTCGTCATACATTCATAAATCATCACACAAGAGTACCAGCCATACCTCTGCCAGCAATCTGACCTTCTCACTGTTATTTCCTCGGCACAGCGTTATCCCAGACCTTGGAGAACACAGCATTTCTGGGTGAAATCTTGCTGCACCTGCCAGACCTGACCCACCAGCTGCTGCGTCAGAACAAGCCCTGGCAGCTGCTCCTTACATGGGGACTCTTCTTTGCCACACAGTCCAAGTTTCTTGACAAGAACACAAACAGTTTTATCTACCTGGTATGAAGACAGAACTTCTGAATATAGTTTAATACACTAGGAATTTCTTGTTCTTCAGTTCCTGGTGACTTTATTTTAACATCACTGTATGAAGACAGAACTTCTGAATATAGTTTAATACACTAGGAATTTCTTGTTCTTCAGTTCCTGGTGACTTTATTTTAACATCACTGTCTGTATTGGATTTGTTTGTCTTGCACCAAATCCTTCAAGTACATACTATATATTTGATATATAGTATGCATATAAATGCATATATTAGAGAAGCACTATGCTTGGAAGAGAGAGAGAGAGAGAATCATACTGAAATACACCCTGCCCTACCACTTCCCCAGGTATCTCAAGAGCTGGGTGTGGCCGAGAGAGACCCTCACTTCACTAACCCTTACTCGAGGCGCCACAGTAAGCACCCAGCAGGACCCTCACCAGGAGCCTCACAGTCGTCCAGTGGCAGCAACAAACCCAAGAAGAAAAAGTCATTCAAGAAAGGCCCGCACCTCTCACGGCAGTTTGGGGACTTGTGACTTCAAGATGTTTAGCTGCACGTAGCTTCCCTTGCTGCCCGTCACTGAGAAGCATCTGCAACAAACAGTCTGGGGTGTGTTCACATGTTCATATCCCTTGCAACATTGTGAAAGTGAATTTGAATATGTTATTTAGTGATGAATGTAACAATTTTTGGTGTACCGTACAGTCTCTGTGCCATGAAGCGTGAAGGTCATACAGGTGAGCTGGACCTTCTCAGGTGTTCTCTGCAGTCAGTCCCGGATGTGTGAGGCTGGTTGTTGCAGTGGTTCCTGTGTGGCAGCAGTGTAAGGGGCATGTTGTTATAGTTGACTCACAGCAATATTGTTTGGTTGACTAGGTAGTCCAGTGTTGTTTGGGACTCCTCGTGTGTGTGTGTGTGTGTGTGTGTGTGTGTGTGTGTGTGTGTGTGTGTGTGTGTGTGTGTGTGTGTGTGTGTGTGTGTGTGTGTGTGTGTTCCCAGCACAAAGGTGTGGGTGAGAGAAATTGTGTTTCCTCTGCTGAAAAATAAAGCCTTTCATGTTTGTAGCCTTGAAGTTTTATTACCAGTTGTCTCTGTAATAATGATTGCATCAAGATGGAATGTTAATTACAAAAAATAGCTTCAATCATTCCAAAATACAAAACGGATTTACAAGTTCCCTATAAGATATTGGAAAAACATCTTGGACACAGGTTGATACTCTTACAGCTACATAACAATCTGCTTTCATTTTGTAAAGGAACATTTACTTACAAAGATAAAAACAAATAAGGTTTTAGTAGAAAATGTGAATAATCAATTATATCAACAGTAATAAAAAATCTATATTATACACTCTAGGGAAATACAGTTGATCAGATACACAAGGTTAAAAGAAAATTGCATATTACTAACACTTGTCTCCTACACTCTTTATGGCATGAAGCTTCCTCTGCACAACACAGCTCCCTCCCACACTCCTTCCTATGGCTTGAAAATACAAGAAGCCTTCACTCCCTCCTATACAAAATGGACCTTCTATATGATACCAGACTATTACCTCTTTCTTGCCTTCAGCACATTACCAACACAAACTTTACTAGGAAGCACACTACAGACCTCTCTTTATGCACACACCTGCACCACCTGGATCATGTGTATAGACGGTGTCCTTCCAAGGTGCTGCCATTCACGTAAGGAACACTGATGCACAACACTCAGTAGGTAAGGAAGGTGATACAAAGGGCCACTCGTCTACCTTACTCACTCGTCTCTTAACAACAATAGTGATAGTCTTGGCTGAGCATTAAGTTTTTTCCACACGATTGCATTTCTTGGCCACCACCACTGTGAATGTTTTTACTGATGCCCTTCTCATACATACATAAACACACTTCTTTCTTCTGGCATACATTTACATTACAATATTCCCTTACAAGAAAGACATCCAGTTAACTTACAGTATTCTGGGTTAATTTAGCTCAAAATTTATAAATGCAGGAATACTTAGGTGAACATCATCTCAAATATGCAAGTTGCTGCACAATTTGTACATACTAAGTTAACCGTCTGTCTTGCCTCCTCATCAGTAAAGATGCTCGCTACACTGGCACATATTCTTAAACACTCTGTATTATCTTAAGGACTAATTTCAAAAGCCACAGCGATGATCAGTTGGGTTTTCACGGTTGCTTTCTACACAATCCTTTGTTCGACTATCACTAGACTCACACAAACACTCTTGAAAACCCGAACAACCTCTACTACAGCCAGTTAAATGTAGTCAACTTACAGTACTGCAATGTTTAAGAACACAAAGCACTACATCAAGGACTTCTGTGTATGAAAGGTTACAAATGTGTGTGAGGATGAAATGTGCAAATTATGTTGGTTAGTTTATTGAGTGAATGATGAAATTGTGTAGTTCTGATGCAGTGAATGAGATGAATGATTGTGTTCAGACAATATACATGTGCCTTAATAAGTGACTGTTTAGTAAGACAAGCAGTGTACACTGTGCTTGTTTGGCAAAGACGTGAGTGATGAAGGGCTGATGATGTAATTTATGAGTTTGGTGAATCTTTAACTAAATGAATGGCAGGCTTTCTATCAAATGAACACACACACACACACACACACACACACACACACACACACACACACACACACACACAGGATGTTGAGCAATATATACAATGCAATGGCAATGTTAGGATGTACACACAAACATCTGTGTTTTCTTTATAAAAAAATTAAGGTAATATTTGTACCAATGATTTTAAAACTGGAAGTAATAGACAGCAGGTAACATCTACACCTGGGTGGCATGGGGCAGCAGACAGAGGGGATGATGGAGGCCAAACACAGAGTTACAGGTTGCAGGAAATTATCACTTCAGTGGCATACACAAAAGTGAAATGATTGTTTAACGCAGTCTGTAATTGTCAAGACATCCAGGCTTCATAATGTTGCTCCAGTAAAACATGAACATTATTGCACTTGATGGCATTGTAACTTGTACAAATTTGAATGGCTTCATTATGAAAACTGTCATGCAAAACTTAATAAAATGTGTAAATTCATCATGATCATCAATTTTATCATCTTGCTTTTTTTTTTTTTTTTACTGTTGTTAAAATATCAAGAAGATGAATTTTGAGGTTCCAATAAGTTTTATAAGACAATTTCAGTATCTAAGTGGTCAAAACTCCCCAAACTCTATCAAAATTTGGTCAAAGCAACACCAGGGTATAGAAAGGGTGAAGAACAGCACTACAGAAACATACTTTTGTTTACTAATGCATAAATAAAACTAAACATCAAATCTGCAAAACAATATAAAATGTATCTGGCAACTTAAGAGCAAAACTATTAAAGGTAAAAAAAATTTGTACGATTTGATTCAACAAAACAACAAAAAATCAAATAAAATCTTTCCGTCACTTAACCTCTACAAACACCTCAGGAGAAGCAGCAATGGGGGTGAAATATGTACACAACACACACATCGAGAGAGAGAGAGAGAGAGAGAGAGAGAGAGAGAGAGAGAGAGAGAGAGAGAGAGAGAGAGAGAGAGAGAGAGAGAGAGAGAGAGAGAGAGAGAGAGAGAGAGAGAGAGAGAGAGAGAGAGAGATGGCATCACAGCATATTACACAGCACCACAAGCCACATTACTCAAAAAACTCAAAATACCCAAAGCTGCAATGAAAAAGATAACACAGACATTCTTGCTTGTAAAATAGAATAAAGGAGAACCAGAATGTAGGAGAGAACAGAAGGAAGGAGACAGTAGGAGCGGTGTGATAAAAAATAAGAGGAGGAGGAGAAGGAGGAGGAGGGACACATCTTACATTCAGGCCAAGAGGGGAAAAACTAACAATAAATCTGAACATAAAGGAAATATTCTCTAAAAATAAGGAAAATAGATTTTTTTCTCTCACTACTCCCAACTTGACAAAAATAAGAATGATAAATGTTTCTTGCTTTTTCGTTCATTTTTAGCTTTCTAGAACACGTGACTAGACCGGAGGATTGCCAAATGAAGTGACACAGAACTGAACCAAGCAAGCTGGCGGAGGGAAATTATTGTTAAACGTAAATAGCAAAAACATAAAAGCAATAAAAATCAAACAGACATCATTACACTATGTAGTAGTAGTAGTAGTAGTAGTAGTAGTAGTAGTAGTAGTAGTAGTAGTAGTAGTAGTAGTAGTAGTAGTAGTAGTAGTAGTAGTAGTAGTAGTAGTAGTAGTAGTAGTAGTAGTAGTAGTAGTAGTAGTACACAACATACTATCACAATGAATGTTAAGTTAGCATAAACTCACCCATACAAACAAACACACGTACATACATTCAGTACGGTTAAAGACGCAGCCAAACCAACTGCCAGCCTTGAGTCAGTTGTGTGAGGTTTTCTCATGGTGTAGCTTTCCTCTTTCATATCCATTATTCTTGTTTTCCTGCTTTTCAGGCGATTTGCATTATTTAATATCTCAAGTGTTACAAGGAAGTCTCTGCCTCCCTCTTTTCTTTACTGACAAGGCATACCCAATGCAAGTTATATATAGTGTAGGTCCCTTTCTTTCATATTCAATCTTCACTGACAACTTACTCACTGCAAGATATAGTACAGGTTATTTTCTTTCTCCTCCTTCCTGTACTGACAACGCTGGCCAAAACAAAGTCACACTATGGGTCACATTCATCTTCCCTCAAATGACAGTACCTGGCCAATGCAAGTAATAGTAGAGGTCCATTTCTCTCACTTCTCTTTACTTATGATGCCTCACCACTGCAGGAGGCCACAACACACAAACACACACACATACACCTGGCCACCCTCACTCATTCCTACTGCATGTGTCAAAGCTGTATACCACAAACAAAACACTGGAAAAATAAAACTCTGTGATAGCTGGCTTTCCTTCTAGTCCCTACCGCTCGAGAGGTTTTCCAAGGCCGAGCGGTCGTGCTTTGCGGCCAAGCTTGAGAAAGGCCATACCGTGCGTCCTCAGGTGGCTGTATAACTCAACGGGATTAGTAAATTCCTCCTTACACACTACGCACTGATTATCAAGTGTATCGTCATCGTAATCATCCTCCAAGTATTCCCTCTTCACGGTAACTCTCTCTAAATTCCTCCTGCCTTCCTTTGCCTTCCTTCTTGATGTATCCTCCTTCCTCCTGCTTGATGTTGCTGTCAGTGCTGTCTGTGTCACGGCTCTCTCCGGCTTCCTCTTGGGGTTTGGTCTTGAGGGTCGCTTCTTCACAGACGCTGCCTCTACTCTTCTGCTCCTCTCCCCTCTTGTCTTCATGGCCTCAGTTTCAGGTTTCTTTCTCACTGTCTCCCTCAATGTCTTCCTCTTGGCGACTGTTCTCTCCTGCTTCACTTCCTCCGGTACCTCCCTCACCTCCTGCTTCACACGAGTTTCTCTTCTCTCCTCCATGGGCTTTGCCTCACTGTCTGGCTCTATCTTGATGTGTGTATTGGCTGGAGGCAATACTGGTGCTGGTGGTGGTGCTGGTGGTGGTGCTGGTGTTAGTGCTGGTGCTAGTGGAAGTGCTGTTGGTGCTGGAACTGGTGGTGCTGACGTGGTCTCATCATTCTCATCAGCACTAGACACCTGCAGCTTCACCTTGTGTGCAAAGAACATGTGGCGTGCCAGAGATGGCTCCACCACAAATGAAGCGCCACACTCACGACACACAAAGCCGTCTGCATCTCCCACCTCCTCCCCATTCTCCCTGTGCTTGAGAAGGTGGGCATCCATCTTGTCCTTGAAGTTGGTGCCATATAAACACAGCTGGCACTTGTATGCTTTCTTCTTCTTCTTCTTTTTCTTCCTCTCTTTTTTCTCGACACCATCCTGGATGTCTGGTTCACCCTCGCTCCTCTGTCCCTCTGTTTTTCTCCTTTTTGTTCTGGACTCTTCGTCTAGGATGGAATTTGGGAGCCTCTTCACCAACACCTTTGACTTGTCCTTTATCTTCTTCTCAAGTAAGGAGGGATGGCGCTTGGAAGGTGGCAGGGCATTGGAGGAGTCCCCTGCACCACTCACATCTATGCTGTGAAGCTTAGGAAGGTTGTCTTTGCCTGCCATGCCCTGTGAGGTGCCCATCTTTGACACCTCCTCTTTGATAGGACTCTCCTGAGGGGTGACTGTCTTCTGGGGTGAGTCCTTCAAAGGAGATCTACTGGCACCACTTTGCTTCACTGGGGAGTCTGTACCTGTTGAGGATTTGCTTGGTGAGGACTTGCTTTTGTCCCTCTGAGTCCTCGTCGGGGGAGTCTCGGTGTCCTTATTGGCGGTGGCAAATCCCTGGTTCTCCTTACTGCCCAGAGGCTTGGTAGGTATGAACTGTGAGGTGGGCATGGTGCCCTGTCCCCTGGTTCTGATCATCACCTTTTCGTCCACCTGCTGGCGATCCAGGCCATGAACTGTGCGGAAGTGGTTCATCAGCGTCTCCTTCTTGACATGGTCGTAAGCACGGCAGATCCAGCAGATGTATCTCCGCTTGGCGTATTGGCAGATCTTGTGCACGATATCCGTGTGCCGCTGCAGCTGGTACGTGAAGTTGAAGTGCATGTCACAGTCGGCGCAGTGCAGGTTGCCAAAGCCGTGCTCTTCCTTCAGGTGTGTGAGAGCTGAGGTGGAGTCCTCCATGGAGAAAGTGCACATGGGGCAGGAGCTGGGGTATGCCAGGGATGCTGCATGCTCCTCCAGGTGGTGCAGGAGGGCCATGGAGGAGGGCAGAGTGCGGCCGTCACACAGGCTACACACCAGCAGCCCCTCCTCCAGGTGACAGACCATGTGCCGGCCAAACATCTCTGGAGTGAGGGCCTTGGTGCACACCTGGCACTGCCGGCAGCCAGCCGAGGCTGGTGTGGGCGTGGCGGTGCCCAGTGTGCAGCGGCCCAGGTGAACGCTGAGGCCCCGCTCCCCGTGGAACCTGCGGCCACATCTGTCACATTCAAACTCTGAGGTGTCAAGGGGATGTGGAGTGGGTCATGCTCCTCATTGAGGTGTGCCAAGGCCGAGGGCACGTCTGGCAGGGAAGTGCAGCAGAAAGCACAGCTGGCAGGATATGAGAACTGTTCATGCACATGCAGCTCAAAGTGCTGCTCCAGGTCTGCTGTGGTGGCAAACTGTGTGCCATTGCAGTAGATGCAAAGTATGGCCCCCTCCTGCACGTGGCCCAAGCAATGGCGAGCAAAGTCCTCGCCCACGGCTGTCAGGCCACACAGCCGACATTGCCGCTCCGCTGACTCACCCTCGCAGGTGCGCTTGTGTCGCCTGAAGTCTTTGTTGTCGGCATAATGAATACCACACCGATAGCACACCTTGGGCCTCAACTTGTCCAGCTGGTCCATGTCCTTCTTCACCGGACCATCCTTTGTCCCTCCTTCTTTGGCCTCGACCTCCTTGGCTGATCCCTTGCTGGCTGCAGCCTTGTTCTTGGAGGGCCTCTCGCCCTTGACACCTCGCCCAGACTCTTGCAGGATCATGTCTGGGAAGAGTGTCTTGTCAATGACGCTGCTGACAGTGGGCACGTCCCTGATGCGGGCCTCATGCAGTTCCTCAGCACTGAGTGCCACAGGCAGCGTGACAAAAGCATTGCGAGGCTCCTGACCACTGAAGTACTGGTGCTGGTAACCAAGCACCTCATGGTGCAGCGTGCAGGTCTTGGTGCGATAGTGGTTGTCACGTCGGTGCTCCCGGTCATGGTGTGCACGCAGCTCATCCTTGGAGCGGAAGGCATTGGTGCAGAACTTGGACTTGTAGACATAATGGACGCGGGTGATGATGGTGGGATGTGCCTCTGCCAGGTGGGCACGGATCTTGCCATTGGTGTCCTGCTCCTCCTGTGCATGGAGCTGCACTGCCACTGAGCACAGTGGGCAGGTCAGCAGGCAGCGGAAGGTGGCCAAAACCTGCTGGCCCGGTGAGGTACAGCGGTGGAACACCAGACTCTCAAAGGTGCTGCGGCACACCACACACTCGTACGACTTGGCACAGTGCTCGGCGATCCAGTGTGTGAGGAAGTCGTCCTGGGACCTAAAGAAGCACACTTGACACACGGTACACACCACACCAGACCGCCGGTACTGGTGGCCACAGGTGTTGAGGTGGTGCACAAACTCCCGTGGCCCATCGCAGCGACTCCCACACTCCGGACACACTGAGATGTTGGACGTGTTGGCCGGCGGGTGTGTGAGGATGTGTGCCTTGGCTGCACACACACTCGGCAGGACCAGCTGGCACTTCTTGCACTCCACGCGCTGGTCTGAGTAGGGCTGGTCGGTGCGCATGTGTGCCATCAACTCCCGCACGCTATGGAACATTCTTTCACACAGGTAGCACCGCACCGTTCTCTTCCGTGGTGACAGCCTCTTGATTCCAGGCGGTATCTTCTCGGTGGGGCTCCTCATCTCCTCCTCCTGCTCCACCGCATCCTCTTGCTCCTCCTCCAGGGACGTGGCCCCGGCATCGTTCTGGTACTCGTCCAGCCTGGCCGACCCACACCTCCCTATTGGTTTCAGCACAGGCATTTTGTTCACAGAGCCGTGACTCTTCAGGTTCCTGCCTACCTTCTTGCCTCGCATCTAAAAGGAGTAGAGAAACAGGGCTGATTCAGTGATTTCTTTGGCTTCTGACACCTCAACAACACAATGAGATGTACCACGGTTCAGACTCGACTCTATTCTTTTAGCCAGAGGTTGATTACAGTCATGTGGTCAGAATAAGCCACAATAAACAATGCACAAAGAATGTAAAGATCTATACATTCCTCTTACTTTTACCGGTCTATACTCATTAACAAGCCTACACAAATGAGTGGGAAGAGACGTACCCTGAGGGAATCTGGCACCGGCACCACAATGGGCTGCAAGAGGCGGGTCAGCTGTAGTGGCAGGGACCTCACCTCTACCGTCTCCTCGTCCACCTCCTCCCCGCGCAGCATGTGGTTACGAAGATGGTCTGTGATGGGCAACAGGAGGCAAGGCAAAGTGAGGTGAGAGATGGAGGATAAAGATGAAGGAAAGGAAGGTGGCATAATGAAGTGTATGTAATGAAGAAATCACAGAGCCCAACATAGCATAATACAGATGTACCTTTGAGAGCACAGCGATTGTAGAAGGTAAGTTTTGCATCACAGGGACCACACTCCAGGCTGATCCACACGCTGCGCCTCTCCCGGTGCTGCACCAAGGAGCTCTCAATGAAGAATCTGTGGGGCAAGACAAATGCTGTGACTGGTGGGGGTGATGATGATGATGGTGACTAACTTAAAGAGTATCAAGGTACAGTATTCCAATTCAGTCATTAATTCATATACAAAAATTAATTCATCCCCATCTTATTTTTTTTTTTTTTTTTTTTTTTTTTTTTTTACGGTAAGGCCTATAGCACCTGTAGCCACACTTGAAGAGTGTATGGGAAGAGCTGTTCAGCTTCCGCCCATTAGTGGCGCAGGCAATTTTATTTATAGTGGTACCCATATTAGGGCCCATATCACTGCCCAAGCTCATCTTGAGTGTAACCACCTAGAACCTGGGTATCATGGTGACATGTAGGTAACTTTAAACCACTCGACAAATGGCAGTGTTTTAAGGCTGTACGTGGTGGGATTCGAACCTACGCGTGGACATCTGCCCAATCCCACGCTCACCACCTTATCCACTATGCCACCGCCTCTGCCTCTCTCTCATTTGTGTGTGTGTGTGTGTGTGTGTGTGTGTGTGTGTGTGTGTGTGTGTGTGTGTGTGTGTGTGTGTGTGTGTGTGTGTGTGTGTGTGTGTAATTCACCTCGGTCGCCTGCTGGTCACCCAGCCAGTCTTCCCCATTACAGAGCGAGCTCAGAGCTCGTAGACCGATCTTCGGGTAGGACTGAGACCACAACACACTCCACACACTGGGAAAGCGAGGCCACAACCCCTCGAGTTACATCCCGTACCTATTTACTGCTAGGTGAACAGGGGCCACACATTAAGAGGCTTGCCCATTTGCCTCGCCACTTACCAGGACTCAAACCCGGCCCTCTCAATTGTGAGCCGAGTGTGCTAACCACTACACTACGCGGTGTGTGTGTGTGTGTGTGTGTGTGTTGTGTCTCTCTCTCTCTCTCTCTCTCTCTCTCTCTCTCTCTCTCATCTGTGTGACTGGGAGTGTATCGCAGGGGACTCACGTATCATCGCAGGACTGGCAGCGGTAACCCTCAGCCGGGATAGTGAGCCGCAGCCAGGAAGGGGGCGCCACACTGGGGGTGAAGGGAGGCAACCGCACCTCATCCAGCTGCCACTGTGTCAGATCACGACCCCCTGGCGGTAGGTCATTGTTTGGTGGCGGGTACTCCACTACCTCACCTTCCCTGCCCCCATTCACCTGTCAGAAACAATCAAGGTGAGGAGGCGTGGTCTGAGGTAGCCACAGACTCTCAGATGCTATGTAGAGACTGATGAAGAAGTAAATATGGTAGATGAAGATGTGTGAATGATATATAATGTACAATGACATTAAGTTTAATCTTCACTCAATTAGGCAATTAGGTACTTGTCTGTGCATTACTGTTATCAAAGAACTGCCTTGGGTACATCAATTCACCTACTACAGTCTCCTAAATATCCTAAAAATATGTACAATTAGCAAAATAAGAGAGGAACACCAGCAACACCAAGACAAGAAAGACCTAAGGGACTCACATAACTCTTGAGGTATGCCATCAGCTCCACGTTTTCTTTCTCTGATGGATCCAGGACTTCACTGCCCTTCCTGCACCAGCTGAGGTCGTCCTGAGGCGCCTGGTCAGGGAAGGTCTCATACTCTAGGCCACTCTCGCTGCCCTCAGACATCACAACCTCGGCCTGGATTGGGAACATATCCTCTATCTCTGAGTCTGCTTTCTCATCCTCCTCCTGAGTAACTTGTGAGGAGCTGTGATCTTCCTGGGGACATTTACCTTCCTCTGCATGTTGGTCTGTTCTGCCAGCACTGTTCCGCATATGGCTGGCTTGAATGGCTGACAGCTGCTTGGCGAACGTGGCTGCTACTTCTTGTACTAAATCCACAGGACTGCGCTCACCACCGGCCCTCGGGGAGCTGTTGGTCGTCCCTGAGGGTTTGGTGGTTAGCTTAGGGAGGCTGGCCGGTACCTTAATCATTGCCTGTGTCTCTGCTTTGATGACAATGTTCTTCTTGCTTAAATTGTTACTTGTACTTAAGTTAGCTTGTGACTTCGTAATGCTGATGCTGTTGTTGTTGAATAGTTTCTTCTCATTGCTTAGCTTAATTCCACTCAATGTCTTGTCTGTTTTCTCCACTGGCTTAGAAGTTATGCAGTTCCTGGACTCCACTGATGACTGCCTCTCACCATCACTCACATCCTTTCTGGAATCCTTTGGGGTCTCACTCTTCCTCTCTGTGTCTGAGGATGCATTACTGAGGCTGTCCATGTCCCTACTGCTCTCTGGCTGGGACACATGCCGCTCCTCACACACTTCAGAGCTTTTCCTCCTTTCTATGACAGTCACCGTCACTTCTTTCTCTCCCTTCTGTGTCTTGGTCTCCCTCCCTGTCCCCTCTTTGTACAGAACACTCTTCTTGTCCTTCACTTGTTGCTCCATTACCTTCACTTTGTCACTGGGTTTGTTAGGATCACTCAAGGCCTGCTCACTTGGCTTTGAACTGTCCCCAGCTTTGACCTTGTCTGCCACTCTTAATAGGTCAGATGGTCTTCTTTTATCTAGGAACTTTGTGTCCTCAGCACTGTTGTGTTCCTTCACTCGCACCTCACTATCCTTCCTCTCACTCATGGCAGCACTAGCACCACTTTTTATTACACTGCTCTCCCCTGTCACTGCTGCTGCTGGCACAGCTCCCTTCCCTTTATCAACAGTGCATTTTGAGTCACTCTCTGACTCACTGTCTGACTCAGAACCATCGGAATCTGAGTCAGATGATGAGGAATCAGAACCACTACTAGAACTGCTTGAGTCACTGTCACCATCCTCACCATCTGAGTCTGAAGTGTCACTGTTATTGCCTTCCAGCTTACCCTGCATTGCACCGCCTCTCTCCACCAAACGGCTTGGTTCTGTGGCCTCACTCTCACTTTCAGATGACTCTTCCTCATCGTCATCCTCCTCACCCAACATTGTATTCTGGGTTTTGTTCCTCTCATTCTCTCCTGTACCACCACTGTCACCACCCTGGAAGTTCCTGTGCTGTGGTCCATCTCTAGCACCAGCCACTCTCACCTGTGTCTTTGTGGCATTCTGCTCACTTTTCTGATTGTCACCACACCTTTCACCTATTTTGTCTGTGCCACACATCTTTAATTCACTATTAGCACTCGCCTCACTACCACCAGCACCAGCCTTGTTCACCACTACCACTGTTCTCTTCTCCCTAGCATCATGTTGCCCCTTACTAACTTTCATGGGAGTTCCGTTCTCACCAAATGCACTTCTTTTCTCACCACTTCTCAAGCCCTGAGGCTTAGTGCACACCTTCACCACACTCTCCTGCCCCTCTGTTGCCTGCACAAATGCCCGCAGTTGCTTCAGTCCCTCGTCGGAAACATTCACATCTTTGCTCTCTGATGTGCTCACCCTCGCTGATTCTGACAACTGTGCTTGTGCTGTGTTTGTGCCCAGGGTGATGGGAACATTCTGCCCTGTCACCTTGATGCAGCCACTCTCCTCCACCTCCATCTCTTCCACGGGCATACTGTTGTACACCTCAACTCCATCCTTCTCCGAGACAACCTTGGGGTATCCCTCACTCACCGGGTCCATCATGTACTCCTCCTCATAGCCTGGCAATGTGGGAACAAAATACCATTTAGTACTGGAAAAACACCTTCAAAATAGAACAATGCAAGAAAACTCCTTACAGCAAAACACAATGCAAGAAACAGGAATATCTTAACAATAAAGCTCAGTGAATGATAAATATCTAAAGGAATTTCATAAAACAGATGATATTCAAGTTGTCACACAAGTCAGGGTGGGAGTGATGTGTCAGTATTCATGGGAGATAAACTTAAGAGAGGGTAATGTAATAAGGACTGGTAAGTTATGGAAGTGTGAGGGAGGTGAAGTGGGAGAACTGTTTGTGGGGAGGAAGTGTCCAACTCCTAACTGTATTAGGAGAATGCATCAGGGAGGCAGACTACATAATGTCAAGGATACATAAGGGTGTGGCAGTGCAGGAAGGGTGTATCTGGATGTACTATGTGTGGATGTCTGGGTGTGTCAGGGCTGGCTGTGCAGGAAGGGAGGATGAGTCAGGTGAGGCTGTGCAGGAAGGGAGGGTGTGTTAGGTGAGGCTCCACAGGGAGGGAGGGTGTGTTAGGTGAGGCTGCACAGGGAGGGAGGGTGTGTCAGGTGAGGCTGTGCAAGGAAGGAGGGTGTGTCAGGTGAGGCTGTGCAGGGAGAGTGCAAGGCAGACAGACCTGTATGGTGTGTGTAGTCAGTAGGGGAAGTAAGTGCCAGCAGAGCCTCCACTGCAGTTCTGGCCTCCATGTCTTGCTCCTCGTCCTCGCCGTCCTCCTCCTCCCCTGGCGAGTGGCGGCGGTGCTCCTCGTGGGACATCATCCTCCTCACCCTTCAAGGTCACGGTCATGGGGGAGAAATACACCAGTTAGCACCTCAGGTTTGGAAAGCCTGCAAGCGGACCTGGCGAGTCTAAGTTGAGGAAGAGGTTTAAGGATATAACTACTAAAGTGAAAATAGGTTAGCGAATAGGTACAGCTTTAAAAATAAGAGCCCAGGTGCAGTTGGTACTTTGCCAAAGGCATTCTCGATGATCACTGCAGAAAAGGTTTAGTGAAATGTATGGCCTATATTGTCATGCTTGGTCCCACGCTCGCACAAGTATGGCAGTCCATCCTCAGTCCACCCACGCCCGCGACCACCACGGGGGGCGGGACAGTCAGGGGGAGCAAGGTGGTGGCGGTGGTGATGGTATGTGCCACGCTTCACACCACCACCACCTGGCTCCACAACTTCACTGTTAACAATGCAAAATGTTCATAATCAAACATAAATCATAAATAACAGACAGGTAACCACAACCCTGCTGTCAGTGAAGGCAGCACAAGTGAATTTCGGTGTCCCGCACACACACTGGGCTACTCACTACTCACTACTCCCCCGCAGCCACCACCCTAACACCCTCCCCGCGCACTTCACAGCGTCCCCACACCTCACACAGCTCATGCCCGCCGCTCACCGACACCCCCTGATGACCCACGGTGGCACACACAACTACGGGGGAAGCATGTGTGTGTCTGTGGAGCGCGGTGCTGGTATATCGGGGCCGGGAAGCAGCAGCCTGACAACCCTCCGTGCGTCCCTCTCAGCTCCTCCCAGACAGCAGCAGGTTCCCCGCGCCAGTTCCTCTTCACTCTTATCTCACTGTCACTCCTCACAGCTCCTTCTGCACCTGTCCTGCCTCACGCCACGCACCTCCCCTCACCTGATGTCCTGTGAGGCTTGGCAGACATGGCGTAGGGGAGTCGTGAGAGGGGTGTGGGGTGTGCCGGGTCAACTCCTGCAGGGGAGAGGAACCCACCGTGATCACGTGACCCCGCGCTGTGGTGCTGCGGAGTAAGCGGCGCTGCCACGTCTTCGTTGTCTCCTTACAGCTGATTTCAGTATCGTCTTCAGAGTTTTCATGTACTCTTGTCCGTCTACTCATCTCTTCTAACTGTCTATGCTGTCCTTTTTATTCTTACCGCCAAGAATCGGCGATTTCTGTACTGCTTGTCCCACTGCTTCACTGTCATTATTCCAGTCATCTCGTGTCCATGTGTTCTTGCTCCTCCAGTAATCTCCCCTCACTGTACGTATATATCCCAGCATCCTTGACCTATACGTACTGTTCCTTTTATTGTTACCGCCGAGACTCTATCGCTATAGCTGTTTATCCTTAATTAACTTCATGTATTGTCAGTTAGATCCACAATCATCTCTCACGTCGTGTTTCTGTACACGAGTTCTTGTTCCTCTGGTAATATCTCCTCACGGTTTATATATACAATAAGTCTGTGGCTTCTTATTCCTACCGCCACTGCAGTCACTGCATCTTTATTCTGCTCATCCATCTCGACCGTTCTCATTCAACTAGACCTTTCTTTTCTTTAATCTTTTATCATTATAACTTATTTGTTCATTCTTATCACGTATCTTTTTCGATCGAGGATATCTTGTGAAAGTTATGAACCCCATGGTATCATATGGCCCCTATGGTCGATTGTGTCATCTTTAGCAAATGATAGTCTACGTATCCTTGATACAGTCTATCTCGGCAAGTGTTTGCTGGGGATGCATCCTACCTTGAGATGAAAAGTCTGGACGACGATAACGCGTGCGTAAGTACCCATACGTTATCTGCCTGATACAATAATTAACACGTAATTGGCTATACAGAATCCTATGCAGCATGCATGCCAATTAACCTACAAATCATTAATTTTCTTCAGTGAGCAATAATATATGCCACATCGACAAGTGATATGAATGGATTCAAGGCTCTCCAGGGTTGCTCGGACCACTCTTATCTACGTATATACGCAGAGCGCATGTATATTTATAATCATCTTAGGAATGGATGGTTCAGTAGTAATACATCAGCTACGAGAATGCATTTGCAAAGGAAGTTTGTGATACTGAATGAGTTTTGTGGTGATTATGGAATGAAGTCACTTAATGCAGCTAAAATAGTTATTTAGCGTCAGAGAGCCGCGGAGCCACAATCCGGGTACGCGGGCAGGCTGGTGCGAAAGGCTTGATTTGGAGTGACGTGAGTTTTTGAGGGTATTTTTACGGTTCGTGACAGATCAACAAGATTTCTTCACCCATGGAGAAGCTTCTCACTTGAGAAAGGTTAATCTTTCCTCTCTCTCCCTCTTTCCCGCAACATATATTTCTTCCCCCATTCTTGCCTCGAGCCTTCTTGGTTATTATTGATAGGAACCCGTATATGTAACAGGCTGCTATACTGTGAGTGAATGAGCATGCTGTGTGTATGGGATCGCCTCATAAGAGTACCTACATGTACAATAAGTAGACCTACCTATATATAGCCTTTATATTCAGAACAGGCTATAGGTACAGTGCGAGTGCATGAGAGTGAACTAGCTAAGTAACTATATAGCGAAAATATGTTGATCGATTGTTGACAGATGACACGTATTTATTAAATAATGCACAGTCACATGAAGTTGACGTGTACTGTAAGATTTAGCTACAATTTTTCCTCGAGAGAGAGAGAGAGAGAGAGAGAGAGAGAGAGAGAGAGAGAGAGAGAGAGAGAGAGAGAGAGAGAGCATCCCATATATTTCCTTTACAATAATAAAGAGTAAGTTTTAAGCATCCTTAAGACATAAAATTACCTGATATATAAGATGGAATAAATAAATATAGCTTCTTAAGAATACTCGAAACTCGTGCTCAGTTCTTATACAATACATCCGGAATAATATAGGAAAAAAATGTAAAGTAGTTAAAAATATAAAAATTCTCTCTGAAAATAAAGAAATGATATAAACATAAGGAAAAAAAATAGGAAAAATATATTAGCCACGTAGTCATCGTGTTTAGAATGACGTAAGAATAGAAAAACAAGAAAAATTGGCTGTAGTGTTCCTCATTTAACTCGTGGTGGTGTCTTTATCTGGCGTTGGACTGTCTTCCAGAGCCAAGGGTGAACACAGAGGCATGCGTTGAAGGTATGGATGTCAAGACAGTAGTGAAATGATGCATAGTTTAGCTGCATCAAGACTCCAGAAGGTGGGATGGGAGGGAACCTTAGCTGTCAGATCGCGTTAACTGTGCGAGGGTTGATTTGTGATTTGTGTGAGTTATGCTTTGCTTCTCTTTGGGCCATTAAAGTGTTAAGTTGTCTGGCTTGTTTGGGTTATGGGTATTTATTTATTTATTTTATTTTATTGCTTAGGACAACAGAAAGAGAGAGAGAGAGAGCGCTAAATAAGTGTCGTGAAGACCTTTTGAAAATGTTTAAGTCATAGGCAGGAGGAAATACAAAAGTAGGCATGAAGTTTGAGGGCTTACCAGTAGAAAGGTTATCTTGTAACTCACTCCTCCACCACAGGCTGTTGAATACTGCTACAACCTACAGCACACTTCCAGTTCACTCCAAATACTCAGCACTGCAGTGCAGCACACATCACGGCCAGCAGCACGCCAGCCCTCCACACCATCTGCCAGGATGCGGAGAGCTCAGAATGGTACGAGATGTGCAAATCATTGATGCTTTAGCATACACAGTCTCACTATTTGCAGTATTTACTTCTGATATCAGCTTTACACGTCTGACAAACACTTGTAATGGAGAGAAATTTTTGTGGGGATTGTATGTACATATCTCAAATTTTGACTGTTTTCCATTGCTTTAACTATTAGAAATTGAAAATGACAGATATGATAAGCTGCATAACTATTTACATGAAAGAGGAAAAGAGAAGAATTAAATAAATCTTTCCTTTTAGCCTATAGACCAGTTTTTTTTTTTGAGACATGCAAAAAAGAAAATAAAATAAAAAGTAGGGAATGATAGTTGTTCCGCATTGAAAGCATTAACAAAGTGCAAGGTTCCTTACATCATCCAAAGCCTCTTAGTAGTGGCATGTCTTCCCTCACAGCACCTCAGGGAGGCCCTGCGCAGCACCCGTATGGCCAGAACAGCGACTCACAGTACCTGGCAGAAGAGAACGAACACCTCACCACACAGCTCAAGGATAAGGTCAAGACACTCAAGTCGGTAAGTAGAAGGTCTTGGTGGTGTTGCTGGTGGCTTGAGTGTTGCTGACGGCTCAGGTGTTTCTGTCAGGGAAGGAAAAAATCAAGTCATTTAAAAGTATTAGTTTTAGTATTGGATCTTGGGTTTTGTTGGTGTGTGGCTGTGGTATTGTTGAGTCAGGGATCTTGTGTACAGAGGCATGGATGACTTATGTTAATTTGTATGAGGTGTGTGGTGGTATTCTTAGTGGGATGCTGTGTACAAGGAGACAGATGAAAAGAAAAAAGACAAAATGAACTCTAAAGGTCCTCAGAATCTTGTAGAGTGACAGGAATAGAGGAGTGGCTTTAAATTTTGGTTTAATAGAAGAATGATTTGTGTGTGTGTGTGTGTGTGTTTGTGTGTGTATTGTCTAAATCATCTATTTGTTGCAGGTGAGCATTGAGATCCGGAATGAGGTGCGGGGACAGAACACCATGCTGGGGGAGATGGTGAGTGCTACCTGCTATGCCTCCTCCTTAAGAGACATATTCACACATGCTTTTAATCCCTTGAATCTCTTCCTTTCTTCTTTTGATGTCTTTTGCTTACATCAATCTCCTTTAGGCTGTCTTGAATTTCTTTCCTTTTCTTGCTTTATATTCCATTCTACATATCTTTTATGCTCTGACAATATCATTATAACTTCACTTAATGCCTTGTTCTTCTGTGTGCAGCTAATCATATAATAGTCATGTGAGTAGTTGAGTAAAGAATGCTGATGGTCCTCTCTTTCATGGCAGGATGATGAGTTTTTCCGCTCAGGCAACCTGCTGGAGAGAAGCATGAAGCGTCTGGGCCTGATCAGTAGAGGCTCCCAGCACTGCCACCTCCCCATCCTCTTTGCCTTCTGCTTTGTTGTCTTCCTCCTCCTCTGGGTGGCTCTCAAGTTTAGGTGATGGACGTCAAGTCATTATGATCTTTTTTAATCTGTTGTGGCTTCCCTACCCTTTCCCTGAGGTCCAAGGCTGTAAGTTAAGGTTCCTTCATGTGTTATGTGGTTCCTCTTAATGTCTTGTTGGCCTGCAGTGTTTGGTGCTCCTCTCATGCTGCTGGTCTTTGTGGTTCTCTTGTTAAATTGTAACTTGTTCATGTTTTTGATTGGGTTGGTGTGGCTTTTGGCTGGATTTAAAAGCCTTCTCTTGGTCTTGTTTTTTTTTTGTTGTATTATTTGGTTAGTTTCACTTGCTGGTTAGAGATTTCAGCTCAGGTTTTCATGTACATATATTTCTTATGGGCCTTTTCTTAGTTCGTTGATCTCACTGACTTGGTAAAATCTCCCTTCTTTCTATAGTTCTCTGTAGTCTTTAACTTGCATTAATGTAACTCTTTTTGACTTTAGACTCCTTGATCAGTCATACTTTTCTTAGAGCTTGTCTTTATTGTCTGGTTCCCTCATTCATATTTTCTTCATAGTCCTTTATTTAATTTCATGAGGTAAAGTAAATGCAATCTCAAAAGCCACTGAGGAAAGGGAGGATTGGGTTTTTTGTGAGGGTTTCCGGACATGGGGATGAAGGCACCACAGACTCATGTCCTGTGTTCCTCTTGTGTTATATCATGGTTTTAGCAATTGTTGTAGAGCATCAGTTTTTATGTAGTAAGGCTTGTTTCTGATGTTGTAGTGAGGGTGGATGTGGTGTGGGAGGAGTTTTGGTTTCTAGATGTGATAAAGAGGTGCTCAAAGTGAGATAAAGAGCCAAGACTGTTTCCTGTGAGGCGTGGTATGTTTTCGGTCTCCCCACAAGTAACTGCTAATGAATCAAGTTGTCAGACTAGTTTTGCCTCTTTTTGTCAGTAATAGGAGTTTCCACACGGGATGGTTAGCTGAGGGTTTGCAAGTCCCTGAAGTAACCCATTGAGATGTGGTCTGTCTGCAGTCTTCCCATAAATGACTGTTGATCCAAGTTCTGGCAATCCTGTTTTGTTTCTATTTTTGTCTCAGTGAGGATTTGCCACTTCCTGAAGTGAGGCAAGAGCACACGTGTGGCATGTTTCCAAATGGTGAGTGATGTTGATATCTCGTGCAGTCAGCCTGACTGCACTGTTGCTCCATCTGTTCAGTGATCACTAAATGTAATGTCTTGCCAGCAATTTGTCAGATGAAATGTTAGGGCTGCTCATGTCACTTTTAGCCATGTTTATATGAAGATTATTTTTTATATCTAATAAATGAATGACTTTACTTGTGTTTTAATGGAGAGAGAGAGAGAGAGAGAGAGTGCAACTACTTGAACTACTAACATCTTGATTTTAATTAACTGTGCATGGAATAAGAGAATGGAAAACTGCATGATTTGGAATGCATAAAAAAATAATGATCAGTTCAACAGAGAACAGTGCATGCATTCTACAGAACTTCACCATCAACTCCCTTCCCACACAACAAGGATGAATAACAAGAAGGCGTATGTATTGTTATTTATTTTACATGATCTACAAAATACTCTTGGGCATCTGAGCACCCAACACACAAGAGGGTTAGGGTGTGAGGAGGGGACCTGGGCCAGTAAAAGTACGGAGTCACGGAACACAGGCAGAGAGTCACCCACACACTCACGGCCACACCACCACCCTTGCCTCCCGCAACAAGGCAGGGAGAGAGCATGCAGGCAATGCAATGCAGAATGGAGAGTCTGATGCAATAGTGACAAGGAGTTACACCTTGTACTGATTTTTATGATGAGTAGGTGGGATTTCAGTAGTGGCACCAATGAAATAAGGATGGAGTGGTAGATGAATGGAATAGAGATTACATAGACATAATGCAGAGTTAGTAGGATGAAAGGTGGTGTGTAGGAAGGTATGGGTTACAAAGGAAGTGCCGTGTCATGGTCTCGGCAGCTTCCCTCAAGGACGGGTGGTGTGGTGTGAGGTGCAGGTGACTCACTGGAGAGGTCCGTTAGTTCATTATTGCATAGGTGACTTGGGGGAGGCAACACACATCACCTCGGTCGGGGTAATGTCAACACTTGTTACAAAAATTAGTAGATTTTGACATTCTTTTTGTTAATATATATTTGTATGTATGTATATATATCTATTTATTACAATAACAATCTGTAGTCAATTGGTTTTGGGTTGTCAAAGGAATATTCGTAAAATCAGTCCTTGCCCTGAGAGAGATTGGTGAAAGTCTGATGAGTTTGTTTTTTGAAAAGTCTGGTTATTTCACATGTTGGGGGGAAGGAGAAACTGTATTGAAATGCAAGACCTACACTGGTAACTGGTAAGAGTCAAAAATACACTATAGGTTAAATACACCACTCATATCCCATTCATTCACACACATACACACGTGCACACACACACACACACACACACACACACACACACACACACTAACAGCAGCAGCAGCAACACACCACATAACACATCCATCCAGAACACTATTACTGCCAAAACAAACATGCACTCACAGACTGACTCCCTCTCTTCTACAATGCTCAAGTCTGTCATGTGGGATTGCCATATACCTGACTCCTAGACACTCCAGCATACTCATCTTGTAACTGCTGCCTATCCTTCCTCTTTTTCTCGGTTCACAGGGCTATCAATGAACACATACATGCACACACACATCCAAACACACACACACACACACACACACACACACACACACACACAAAGGTTTTGAGTTTTGTTTTATTGTTTTGTTTTTCTTCCCACATTCTCGGCACGTTAGAATTGTTTATTTTGTATTTCATTTTTTTTTGCCGAGTCCAAACTAGTGTATAGTGTTGTGGTTTCTCTTGTTACACTCTGCCCAGCTCTCTCCCACCCTCACAGAGTCATCACCTCTTACTATGAAAGGCATTAGTAGTAGTAGTAGTAGTAATCATAGTAGTAGTAGGTGAAAATGGTAGTAGTAAGCCATGTAAGTAGTGTTAAGTAGGTGTTACAGAGACTGAAGTGTTCCCTGTGATGTACGAGAAATGAGTGTAGTGTAATGAGTAACACTTGGAAGAATAACATCACTACTACGGCAATTACTACTCCCACTGCTACTTTGACTATTACCTCTACAGAACATTAGGCAGCACAGAAAAACTTACATGTCTAGGATGATTTAGTCATATATACACAATTTGTACTCCAGTCTCGCCACTCTCCTGTTTTTTTTCTCTTCCGTTCGCACTGATTTGTTGGTTCTCTTTAGGTGCAACAACTGCTTGTGGTCTCATTACCTGAGTCTAAAGTAAAGGAGGCTGATTCTTTAATACAACTACAAAGGAAACATGTCAAATTTTACTCTAAAAACTGACAAGCTAGAGGGTAAAATTGAAGATTGCAAAACTGAATAGAAAATTGCTTTAATTTAAGAAAAACCATATGTAATAAAAAATGCAAGTATGAAAGAAAAATCACAATAAAACTGGAAAATATGAGGAAAGGAGACAAATAAAATAACCTAAAATTCAATAAAAAAAACATTTCACATCAAGGAATGACAAGAAAGGGAGATCAATAAAATTTCTTAATCATTCGGATAAAAAAACATTACGGTACCCACTAATCAATAAATGAAATGCACAATAAAGACTGAATGGGACTGGGGTGAATTAATGTGAAGGAGCGGGCTGGTTAGTACAACTTTGGCATGAATAGCTCGCACTGAACACAAGACATACACACACACAAACTCTCACTCACTCACTCCCCCATGAGACACAGACACAGAGAAAGAGTACAGATTGACACACCCTCCTTGAAATGGTGTGTGTGGCAGCAACCACTACCACACCGTCATTTGAATGGATGAGCTGTTTTCTGTATATCAACCCACTGCTTGTGTGTTTCTCCGTGTCCTGTGTTAAGAGCTAAGAACGTGACAATGAGGACTCAAGATGGAGGCCACAGTAGAGATCACTGAGATGGTGTGTGATGTGGCTTCAGTGAGGAAATGTGTCACCACAAATGCCTCAGGATGGACTATGTCAAGCCATTAGGGTTAATAATAAGTCTACAGAACATTAGGAAAAACCCTTGTCAAGAGCACTGATGATGATGGATTAAAACTACTACTTCAACAAAGAAATGGCAGCTGACATACCCAATCAAGCCTGAGTGATACCTGTGGAGAACTATGATAAAAGAGGAAACAGAAGTGTAAAAATATCAAAATGCACTGGAGAAGCTGAGGAGTCAAGAACAAGAACTCTCAACTAAGGCAGGAAGTGGAGGAATTGTGGGAGAAGTGCTTATGATGGCTGGTAGGTGAGTGGGGTGTGAGTGAGGGAGGTCCACAGTGTTGTTGTTCCTACCACAATGCATCAATCATCAATGTTATCAGCCACGTTCACTGCAAGGCACCACAGTTCACACTCACACATACAAACACACACCACGCATGCCACGCACTCGCTAATATGAAGGAGCTGAACGAATTATGAAGTATGAGGAGGGAAGGGGCCTGTACACTAGAGAGACACAGGGAAAGAGAGACAGAGAACTATACAGTGTGCTCGTAGTACAAACATTATACAGAATATACAGCTATTATGATACAGGTTGAATGCCCCCAGTTAGGTTACAGCTGTAGCTATATACACAGGATGGTTACAGTAGTGTTGACTGTGTATTGCTTGAAGGGGATGATGGTAGTGATGGTGATGGTGTGGTGCAGCAGGAGGGAGGGAGGGGGAGTCAGGGAGGACACAAAGGGCACCACACACACATGCCTAGCCACTGGGTCACCCTAAGACGACCTTTATAACTCAGAAACCAACGATATAGATTCACATTCTCAAACACTTCCAGCTCCCATCAGGATTTTTCCAAGGCCAGGGAGACGATTGGTTGTGCTCCTGTGAGTGTCTGTTTCCTCATTAGTGGTGTAGAATCCACACTAAACTATTACTAGTCATGAAAGCACCCTTGAAAAACCAAACACCCTTCACTGGAGCCTGGTAAACAAGTCGAGGTAGGAAGGCAGAATATTTGAGAATGAGAATCGTAGTTTTTCACTTCAAACATCTAAAATACAATTTTCAAACTAGCAAAGGTACAGTAAATATCTTCTCTATTTTGTTAACATTTGTATAACGTTGAGTGGGTTGCTTTACGAGACAAGGGGACGCCAAAAGTACCGAAAAAGTTACACACCAGTTTGGGTTTTTTTGGGAAAAGGTTTAATTCTCAAAGATATGATGAGGATTAACTTGGAAATGAGATCCCTAAGATTTCATCAGGTCATCAAAAACATATCACATAGTAATTATGTGACACCCTGTAAGCCCTAGATGAGTGTAGTGGTTTGGGGAGGACAAGGAAGAGGAATAGAAGGAGAGGGAGTGTACTGTAGCTTCATCTCGAGGCAAGTGGGACATGTGAGGGGCACACTGGAAGCCAAAATATTCAACCTCATAGAAGCACCTGGTAAATGTGTGCCTTTCTGTTTGTTTATTGCAGGTAAGTGTGTCTACCATGAATCACTTTCCCATGTGGACTCAAAACCTTTTTCTTTATCCTTTATCAGCAATTGAATCCCTCAAAACCTCCCATGGAAACTGTTGTGGCTCAAAAGTTATCAAATTTTGTAGGATTAGTGTAAAGGTTTGTGTGATGTGTGAGCAAAGCAGAGTGCCAGCACCTGAGTGTTGAGTGCTGGCCTCATACTTGTGACATAAGAGTGTCTTCTAGTGGCAGCATGTCTTAGCTTAGGAAAAATTCATGAATGCATGTTGATAATAATCTTAAAGCACTGCAAGTCTGGAATGCTCCTTGACACTGGTAGTAAGTAAACAGCTTAGTAAAGTCTGGTTATTGGGTTATATTAAAAAATCGTAAATGTTTATAAATGCAATATAGTAAAACCCTCAGGAAACAATTAATCATTTGCCAGCCTGAAGCCCTCCCTGCCTTCCTCACCTGCCAGGACACCCACCTCATTTAGGCACTGACTCAGGTGAGGCAACGTAGCCTCCACACACCTGACGCAAGCAGGGTGCACTCCACCACCCACAGACACGTGACAATGTCTGAAATGTGAGCAAATAAGTTTATTGACCAGGTGCTGCAGGCAGGCGAGGGAGGCAGGGAGTGTTGTGTTACTCTGGGAGGGGGAGAGAGGGTGTGGTACAGGAATGGGTGTGGCTCTGGCCTGTACTGTGTGTGTGTGTGTGTGTGTGTGTGTGTGTGTGTGTGTGTGTGTGTGTGTGTGTGTGTGTGTGTGTGTGTGTGTGTGTGTGTGTGTGTGTCTGTGTGTCTGTGTGTGTGTGTGTGTGTGTGTGTGTGTGTGTGTGTGTGTGTGTGTGTGTGTGTGTGTGTGTGTGTGTGTGTGTGTGTCATGCAGTACAACTTACTCCTCCACTGACTGCCTGACTGACTGACTGGCTGACTGATTCTCAGCACTGGGAGATTCACAACAAACACAGACAAACACTGAACGCATCACTGAACACATTTCTCAAACATTTGACGCTGGAAGAAACGGAACACAAACTATGCAGTGATACTAATCCTACACAAATAAATAGAAATTACCTAACACTAAATTAGTCAGTAATTCCCTACTAACTCCTACTAACATTAAAAACTTGGTTGGCTGTTGTCACTGGTTGTTTATAAGTTACAAATAATATAAAGAAATATACATAGGTTTGTATATATACGTACGTAAAACACATGGAAGAGTCTGCTTTAAATTAGATATGGGCACTCCACCGGCCGGCTGACATCAACATTCATCAGCTTCCACCTCTTGCCACTTCTCATCCACAGTCAACACACACTCTTTGGCTTCAACTCCTCCACTCTGGGTCCACTCCTCCACCGGCCACCTAAACACCCCAGCATGGGGGAAGCTGGCGCAGTGGAGGGCAAAGATGACACTGTCTGCGCTCCACTTGCATTGAGAGACGGAGCCACAGAAGGGATGACGGGAAGGAAGGATGGGAGGGAAAGGAAGAGGGACACATGCATCACAGTAGTATAAAGTTCTATACACATATACAAAGATTCTACACATCTTATCTTACAGGAATCCTTTCTTCTTTTGTTTTCTTTCCTTTGTATTATCTTCCATTATTCAAATATCTTCCAGTACAAAACCTTCACTCATTTTTCTTCTTCTCCATGTTCCTGGCAAAGCAAGACATGGAACAGGGTAGAACAGGGCTGTGGAGCCGAGGCATTGGAAGCAGAAGCAATACTGGATCACCGGAGTTAACATCAGAGGCAACACAAACTGAGAGAATTGTAACCAACAGACAGAATTAGAGGTGAGGTGACATGTAGTGAATCCACAGCCCTGAGGCATAACACAACAACACTCCTGCTGTGCATTACCTGTCCACACTAAACAGGTCTAGTTAGAAGCACACACACCCTGGTACACACACATACGTACACACACACACACACACACACACACACACACACACACACACACACACACACACACACACACACACACACACTAAGGAAGGCAGGGAACAACATAGGGTAAGTCTTGGCACACATACTAACGTACAGACTAGCCTGAGTGAAGACAACCAGACCCCTTCTCTTTGATTATCCGATATAACACTTCTTGAGACTTCAACACACAAAACTATCAGTATAATACGTCATAATGTAACATGGCATCCAGCAGTGCAGCATTGAGGCAGGCCGCCCCAGCCACCAAGAGACCGTAAGTAAACACCACACAAGAGTAGGATATTGAGGAACCACTCTTGTGTTTCTGTACCAAATGATTCAAGACAAAGCAATGGAAAACACATGAGATTCTCTGCCATACTTGCCCTCCTTCTTTCTCTTTCTCTGTCTCTCTCTCCCCACACCCCTGGAACCTACCTTCATCTCTATTACAACTACTATCACGATGGCTGAACTAAAATAACACAGACCTTTAATTATTGTTATTCCATCATTTTTGTGCTGTACGCTTCCATCCCCCGTCCCTCTCCCGTCACACACCTGCCATGCCTTGGAGTCTCGGAACACAGTAGTAGTTATGGCACCATCGCTGGTCACACCTGCAGCACAGCATGACCCACTGACATCAAAGGAGGAGAGAATGCTGCTGCTGCTGCTCCACCTACCACCGTCATCTTCAAATAGCTACCATAAAATAATGAAGAAAACTATTCATATGACAAATTTCACTAACATTTTTACTTCATTATAAGGAAAGATAAAAATTTGGTTGCTATCAAATTGCAAATATAAAGTAACATTTCAATTGTTTTGAGATTTTTTTTTTATATATATTTTTTTTCTTATTTTTCTTCTAATTTTTGAGTGAAGAGACAACAGCTGGCTCAGGACAGGGAACAAAAGCAGCAAGACAAGACCAGACGAGGCAGCAGAGCAGGACAAAACAAACCAGACAGACACAGCGCTGCATTCCCTCCATCCTCCGTAGCAAGGAGCATCCAAAGCTTCATCCAAAAAGATCAAACCTCAACAAGATGAACTGCCACACTCCCCATCACTCCAGTGTCCATGTGTTCCACCAAGCCTTCCCCTTCACCCTCTCTGCTCTCACTCCAGGCAGAGTCAACCAAACGCTCTCCTCCTAAGCATAAAGTAATCCTGGAAGCCTAAGATTGATCCACTAAAAGAAGCTGTTATAAGATATGTAATTCTGAAGCTTCAGTCACAAGATCCCTGATTTCTGAAGTTTTAATAAGTGATATCGCCAGCGCTGCCGCTGCTGCTGCTGCGCATCGTGAAGAATAAGTGAGTGTCTACCACGATGAATTTTGTGTTGATACAAAAATAATCTGAGGTTTGGTACTTGGGTTCTAATTGATATACGTATTCTAGTTTTGTTATGGCAACTGGAAAAGAACCTTCATACACGCCGCCGCCACCGCCTGGGAAGGGTCAGACTGGCACACTACCTACATGACTGACCGTCAATGCACAGACTGCTCAGCGCTCTCGTCTCTTCCCGACAAGACACGCACGAGAAAAATCTACAAGCTTTCCCGCTGACTTAAAATAACACAAAGATTCAAGCCCTGACTGAGGCACTTGTACCAACAGGAGGGAGGAGCACACCGGCCACTGCCGCCGCAGCCACGATGGCCCAGCGCTTCCCTCGAGTTAGTGACCTGGGCTGGGAAGATCTGTATTATTTGTCTGACTAGAGGTAACATGCGATCAGTCCCCTGTGACACTGCAACACCTCCACCGCCTGCACTGCCCACCCCATCACGCCACCAGGTTCACTCACCCGCACCCAAATGCAGGCTGTGTGGTGCCCACTGCCACAGCCACCCCACATATGGGAAGCTGTGGGCATCTGATACACACACACACACACACACACACACACACACACACACACACACACACACACACACACACACACACACACACACACACACACACACACACACAAACGCGCAGGCAGCACACTTGGGTTTGGCCTTGATGTGCGTGAGTCTTCCCGGCCACCGAGTAACAGGAACTTGGATGAGGAACTGAAAATGTTTTCATGTTGAGATTTAGAAATGCAAGTCCAATCAGACGGTAGTGATTCAGAATGATTCGGTTATGAGTTCCAATGTTTCCACTTCCCTTAAAATTATAATGTGGCCTTTCTTGGCTTACTACTAAGACGGCATCGTCCCGACAAGACTTGGCCTCCACTGGGAGAAAATACTGATCACGACACTCACTAAGACGTCTTGCCTCTCGCCCTGTGCCGACAGGGAGTGCCAGCCGTGCAGCAGCAGTGCCCAGGGACAGGTGTGCTGGCGCTCCCCAAATAATGCCATCTCTCAGGGCCAGCCGGAAGCAGGCACATCTGTGAGCCCAGCGCAGCACACTGTCTTTAGTAATACTGGGGTCCCTCCTCGAGGTCGGCAGTGCTCGGCCAGGGAGGCGCTGGATCCTGTCTTGGGCCCCGCCACTCCCTGCCTCTTGACTCCCTCCCTCCACACAGGACTCGCTCTCCAGCCAAGCAGTGTTGAGCAGCAGAGAAGTCCCTCAGGGTTGGAGGCGCTGCCACAGACACACGCCGCACACACTCACACATACACGTAGCCTCACCACAGCCAGACATGAGGTGAATCACGGCTCCCTCACAGCTTGGGGTGCACTGGTTCCCAACGCTAACACTTCCTTGTGTGCTTCCTTCTCTCCACTCTGCCTCTCCACCAGAAAATCTGAAGCAGCTTCAAGTGCAGCACATGCCACAGCTGTGCTGCGTGCCAGCAGCAGCGGCGCATCTCAGTCAGTGCGCGCCATGCCGACCACTGCAGAACACCTCCTAAATACACGACTAATGTGCTAGAAATTCTGTTGTCTCTTTCGCTTCTGGTCCATGGCGTCCAGGATGGGCTGCCGCTTGGCCTGGTAGCGCTGCCGCAGCTCGTCAATCTCCCGCTCCATCTCCTGGTCCAGCGTGGCCATGCGCTGGTGCAGCTCCTCGTACGTCAGGTGCTTCAGCTGCCGGGGAGACGAGGTCACCCATCAGCCAGGGAACAGATCATTGCAAAACTATCGACCTTACAATGTTACATACTTTGAAAGTGCAGTGTTCAAATTCACTTATGTCATTGATGAAAGGAAATGCATCAAGAAAGTTACAGTGAAAGGGTTAACACATCAATAAAAACAGGTCATAGTAACAACAACAACAACTCACGAAATCAAAGTCTCCATCGATGAAGGAACGCTGGAACTTTGGCTGGTTCTCTGCCGCCACACCACGGGCAGGCGGCGGCCGGTGATGGGCTGGGTTGTTCATCTGCACCAGCTGTCTCTGCAGATCATTCTGCAACATACCACAACCCTCAGTGCTGCCACCACCACCCACTGCAACACTTAGTCTACCCACTGCTACACCCTTCCTTGCCACCCACTCACACCAACCAAAAAACTATCTGTGTCAATACTGAGAGAGAGAGAGAGAGAGAGAGAGAGAGAGAGAGAGAGGAGAGAGAGGAGAGGAGAGAGAGAGAGAGAGAGAGAGAGAGAGAGAGAGAGAGAGAGAGAGAGAGAGAGAGAGAGAGAGATTAAGACAAACTGTAGTACAAGATGCACCAATAATCTGGCAAGATGTATAAAGAAAAGAAATCCATATCTTTTAAAGAAAGTTTGAAGCTTTGAAATGTCTGAAAACAAAGACCTGGCAACCAATATGAAGTAACATCAACAACAGTCTGTCCTTCCATCAAGCTACATCACAGCAATCAACAAGTCAATGCAACCAATCTACAGGTGAACAAGTAGCAGCACCAAAGTGACATCAAAGCAAGCATAAATGACACTCAGCACTCAGTCCCCATTACTCCTGTCGTTCCTCTCCAGTAGAGCAGCACAGAGTCGTACCACACAACACAGGGAGGCAGTGAGTGATGAGAGGAAACAGATAAATCACAGATACACTCCCACCAGTGTTATGCCTCTGAATGTGTGTATGAAAAACTGTGCCTCTTCTGTAACACTAGCTAGCCACACAACACAAAGACAGACAGACAGAGATGAGAGGAAACAGATAAATCACATATACATTCCTACAACTGCTGTGCCTCTGTTTGTGTGTGTATGGAAAACTGTGCCTCCTCTGTAACACTAGCCAGCCACACAACACAGGCCAGGCAGTCAGTGATAGGAAGAGACAAAAAGTGATAATGCATTCCTGGATGGACAGACTGGTAATACTGACACCCTCAATCATAAATCCCTCAATCAATCATCCTATTCAACCATGAAAATTTTGCCTTCTACTCACATTTTTCTCCTCCTCGCCCATTTGCTGGTCAGGGCAGAATATGTGTGGGAGGCAGGAAGAGGAGTTACTTGGGTTAAGTCAGTGGCTTAGCACTATCTCTACTGCTACTGCTATTACTCCTACTGCATGTTATATGTCAACACATCCCACATTACTTGGCAAAACATCTTGAGACACAATGGGTGGTGGTATGGTGACTAATATCAGCATTCCCTTGAGGTGATACTAAATGTTGCATGTTATATTCAGAGCAATGTGGGAAAAGTATGAAGTTCCCCTTACATTGTTACTGTCATCCTCACTCAGTATGCAATAGTTTTAAGAATAAAGAGGAGGAAGAATGCCTGAGAACCAAAATATGTGTTAAATTCAAGAAAAGGAGAAAAATAAGAGGTTGTTTAAGTAATTATAAAACCATTCCTCCATACAGAATAAAATTAATAATGGCTGTCAATTAAATAAATAAGTAAAATGTGCAAAAATAATAATGAAACCATCCGTCCATACATAATTAAACTAATGTAAGCTATCAATAGAATAAAGAAAAAAGGTATAGAAGCAAAAACAAACTGTATACAGAATAAACAGTTGTGGTGTGTTATACAAGAGTCAGTTGTCACACAGGTCAGCTCACCTCAAACTTCCTGCGCTCCTCAGCAGACAGTGGCTTGGGCTGGGGGTGCACCACTGCCGGAGGGCTGTACACCATGGTGCCTTCCCCCGTGGGGTACTGTTGCTGTGGCGGCTGCTGCTGCTGCTGCGCTTGTTGCTGCTGCTGCTGTTGCTGTAATTGCTGCTGGGACTTCTGCTGTGCATGTTGCTGCTGTAGTTGTTGTTGTTGCTGCTGCTGTTGGTTTAGATGCAGCTGCTGTGGCTGTATGGTGCTAGGCTGTGCAGACTGCTGTGGTAGGTGTGCCTGATGTTGCTGTGCTAGGTGCTTGTCGTCCACTGTCACCTGCACAGCACAGCATGGCACGGCAGCACAGAGATGGTGGAAGAAAATAGAAAGAGGTCAGTTATACAAGGGATAAACATAACAAAACACAGCACAAAGTCATCAAGTGTGTAAGAAAGTGATGGAAACACAGCACGTCTCAATCCTCACAGCAACACTTAAACAACTCTGGCTTGCCTGTGAGGACTGCATGGCGGGGTGCTGCTGGGACACAATGGGCCGTCCTGTGCCTACATACTGCTGCGGCGGGGACACAGCTTGCTGGGGGGAGGAGCTGCTGTTGTCCTTCACTCCTTTGCTCCTCGCCTGCCGGGACACACCACACTTCACACCAACGCTACTCACTCCAAATGTCACAAACACGTTCTGACACACTTCAGCGCCACTTTACTACTTTCAAAGGGCTCCAGTTAAAGTGACACAGGTTTCTAAGGGTGTTTATATGGTTGTGGTGATATATATAATAAGATTTCTGTATTATTAACTTCTTTATTCATCTGTGTGGGCTTTAAAAACATAGTCATAATGGGAGAGAAAAAGGTTTGAGAATAAGGAAACACCCACCTTCTTCTCCTGCTCCTTCTTGTCAAAATAGTCGAGAAAGAGAGGCCGGTCTACCCTCTCTCCTGGCGCTGTGTCATGTCCTGAGGGAGACAGAAGGATAACCATTACACCTCCACCGCCAGCCTCCATCACTCCACAATTCTCACTATTCACCTATGTATTTTGTCCATTCAAGCTTTACAGAGGCTAGCCATTAATGAAAAAGCCAGATATCAAAGTTCAAATGTCTGAATGTCTACCTGCCTATTTTTTTTTTTTTCTTTCTTTTTATGTAAGAGGGAAATCTGGCCAGGAGTAAAAAAAAAAATAAATTGATAAAAAAAAAGGCCCACTGAGTTAAATAAAAAATATGTATAGTCAGAAGGGGATTCTGAGAATGGTATAGGAGTCTTAACCTCTTCACTATTTTAATCCCTTGATAAGTGTCTGAAGCTGTATCAAATCACCAAATAGTAAGTAGAATGAATATGGAAATGTGTCCTGGTACTTAAGAGGTTAAAACACTTGTTGCTGTTTCTTCCACTTACTTTTCATGGTGGAGTCTTCATCCTCCTCCTCATTGTCCGAGTTGATGACCATGGTGCCCAAATCCGTGCTGAGAGTGCCAGTGCCTCCACCCAGCGCTCTGAGAGTGCCACCATCGTCCACCGGTGCCCTGAGGGTCCCGTCGCTGGGCAAGGGTCTGAGGGTGCCACTGTCACCACTGCTGTACCTCACCATTGTGCTGCTGTCCACTTCATCATCATCCTGCCCACGGTGAGGTTTGGAATGCTTGTTACGCACACGCACACACACGCACACACATCTCAGTCCTGGAACACTTGTCCTTCTTCCTTCAGTCCCTTGGGACATTTAAGAAGAGTACAGAGGCAGGAAAAAAAATGCCCCTAGATGCCAATTAGATAAGACCTAAAATAATGTGTAAATAATAGTAATAAAGCTACCAGTAGGTGTAATACAAAGGACTTAGTGCTAAAGGAGAGTAATATAATGTAACATAAGTAATTTAATTGTGTAATAATGAAGAAAATAATTAAGAAACAGCATAACTGTAAACAAAAGTTCTGATGAGTGCTGGATGGGACTTAGATGAATAATATCAATTGAGTAATGTTAATAAATAGAGCTTAAAGTAAACAGTGCAAACATGCTGTTGGTACACACACACACACACACACACAGACACACACACACATGCTGCTATTGACACACGCATTATTTCCACACACACCATGGTAAGTTTAGTAACATTGAACATTGTGAGGGAGGTGTACAGTGTGACGCTGGCCATGCAAAGACAAGCAGCACAGGAAGAATGAAAAGTAATGCTGTGATGTTAACTAATTCTTGCCTTATACAACATACACGTGCATGCATTGACATAAGCATGCCACACAGCACAGCACAGCACAAAACAAAACAGATACATGCTAATACACACAGTAAGCAGAAAATAAGCATCAATGAGTTTAAAAGTAAGCGCGCACACACACACACACACACACACACACACACACACACACACACACACACACACACATGTACACAACAATCAGTGCAAAAAAATAAATACTGAGAAACAAGTATGAGAAAAAAACAAATACAATCTAATAAAAAAGGAAAAAGTGAGTTTAAACTGGAATTTAGGAATAGGAAGAAAAAAATTGACTTATGGGTAGATTTTTACAGGGGAATCTTGAATTATAATGTTAAAAAATAAACATACAAGCCAAGCAAATACAAACAAGCAAATCATTCAACATTCAACATACTAATTAAAAAAAACTCCAAATGTGAAAAAAATAAAACATCAATTTTTTTCCCATTTTCCCTCCATTTCCATTCCTAACTCTCATTTTCTTTCTTATCATTAACATCCTTTATTATTATCCTTTTTATCCACAATTCCTGCCGCTGTACTCCACTGACCTGCATCTCAGTGTTTACAAGGTTGTGGTGGTGGAGGTTGTGGTGGTGGTTGTGGTGGTGATGGTGGGATAGTGGTGGAGGGGGTTGGTGGTGCATCTGATTGTGCTGGTTGTTTCGGTTGTCCTGCTCCATCTGGGTGCCCGGGGACGGAAGCTGCAACTGTGCGACCTGCTGTGGGGGAGGGGGGCGGGGGTCGGATGGTTGGGGGCCAGATGGTTGGGTGGTCGGATGGTTGAGGTTTGGATAGTTGACGGTCGGATGTTCAAAGTTGGATGATTTTGGATGGTTGGGGGTCAGATGGTTCAAAGTTGGATGGTTTTGGATGGTTGAGGGAGGGATGGATGGTTGGGCCAGATGGTTGAGAGGTCAGATGATTCAGTCAGATGGGGGCAAATGGATGGTTGTTGGAGGTTGTGGGAGTGATTGAAAGTGGATTGATTGGGTTGGGTGGTTGTGGAAGGTAACAGAGGAGGAGGAGGGGGATGTGTAGGTGGAGGTGGAAGAGGAACCATACATAAAGAAGTAAATAAAAGAGAAGAATAAGAAGTGGAAAGATAATTAACAACAAAAAACAAAAATGACAATAAGGGAACATGGATGAACAAAGGGAGAGAGAGAGGGAAGGTACAACAAAAGGGTGTGGGAGGGAACATGAGTAAGGAGAGGGTGAGGGACGGAAGGATAGGATAGGGAGGTACACACACTGAGTTAACACATACACACACACACATGCCAGTATTGCCTTACATAGATACACACTCAACAGTAAAGCAAAGTACACCTAACACCTTTTCCTTAATCAATTTCACACACACACACACACACACACACTTTATTTTTACTTTTACCTTAGTATTGCTTAGCTATTCCATCTCCTCACTTGCCTTAATCTACAAGTAAATCATTTTCTTTCTAAGCTTAAAAAATTGTCAACTCAGCTTTTCCCACAAGGTTGCTAAGCTGCACTCAAGCTGTGATAGCAGAAACACATGAAATTAAACACTTCACTCACTCCCTGCTTCTCCCTCATAAAACACTGATACTTCTGTCTACATGCAGGGAAAGGGAGCTGCAGTCTGAGGGTGTGCATACAGTAGGGGGATCTCATTTATGGGTGTCTCTCTAGTCTATCTACTATAGGTTCATGTTGGTAAAAGACTAGGCAAACTGTAGAATTAAATGTATGGTTGTCGTGTTTACCGTTTAGTCATCTATTGCACCCACTTTTTACTGATAGTCTTCCCTCAATCTAGTGTCCCTTCAATTTATCTACAAAAGGTTCACGTTGGTAAAAAAAAAATATATATATATATAACAAACTGCAGAATGAGATGTATAGTTGTCGTGTTCAGTCATCTATTGTACTCATTCCCACTGTTGTTTTCCCTCAATCTTGTGTCCCTTCAATCTATCTACTAAAGGTTCATGTTGGTAAAAAGACAAAGCAAAACTGCAGAATTAAATGCATAGTTGTGTTTAATCATCTATTGCACCTATTCCCACAACTGTCTTCCCTCAATCTTACATCCTATATGCTGATGATCTCACGAGCCTTGACGGTTGACAGATTTCCAGCAAGTCAGAGGGTTTGAGAGTGTGGGGACATTCTATAGAGTGAGTTATGTTACCTATTGACCATCAGGGAAGCAGGAATCTAATACTAATGAATAAGTTTGTTGTTAAGACACGCATGAAACAGGAAGTAATGCAATAGCCAAAGCTTGAGAGTTGGTGTTTTCCTGGTGTTATTGTTGTTCTTAATGGTACTTGAAATTCACACTTCCATATAAGCTTGTATGGAAAGCACTGTGTGTGTGTGTGTGTGTGTGTGTGTGTGTGTGTGTGTGTGTGTGTGTGTGTGTGTGTGTGTGTGTGTGTGTGTGTGTGTGTGTGTGTGTGTGTGTGTGTCAAGAGCTTGCTGTATACAGAATAGGACACAACAAACATTATGTGGTGCTTGTGTTTGTAGATGTATATGTATGTTGTTAAATACATATGCATATACACATACACCTATTACATACACACATTATGTCTTGCTTTCTTTAAAATATGCCTATTTCTTGATCTTACATGTTACCTCTCTCTCTCTCTCTCTCTCTCTCTCTCTCTCTCTCTCATATTCAAGCACATTATAATTAACCATACCTTATTTAAACAAAACTTATAACTAAAAATCTAAAACTAGGAAAGCCAAACTTAACTTAAAACCTTATTTAAGACACACACACACACACACACACTATAAAAACATCTCACCAACACCACAAACACCCTTAATGCTACATGTTATAAGCCCATACATGCACCATCACCATCACCACCACCATCACTGCACTGCCCCATCACCAGTCACATGTCACCTGTTGCCTGTTACCCATCACCACATACATACATACACACACACCAGCAGGCATCCCTCCCAATGTGTGTATTCTTCAGACCTTTTCCCATCACCAGTATTAGTAAAAATGAATGGGAAGGGAATAAATAAATAAACCAATAAAAAGAAAAATTATATAAGGTAAATATTTTCATCTTCATAGTCTGTTTAAAAGTTGCATATATATAAAAAAAAATAAAAAAAAAAAAAAAAAAATCAGTCTATTCTTGTTCTTATTATTTTTCTATATTTTTTATTTTTTATTTTTACTGGCAAGAATCAAAATAATGCTGATGATGTTATTTCTGTTGCCGTCGGTGTGTTGTTGTGTCTCTTTCAATGAGTAGTGTGGGTGTATGTTTCAGTCGTCATTTGCTTCACATCCTGTACTGCTGATAACCTCCTAACCTCCTAACCTTCCCCCCCCTTCTCCTCCTCCTCCTCCTCTGCCTCTTCTGCCTCTTCTTTACTCTCACTTGTTCCCACCTATCTATCTCTGTCCTTCATTATCTTATGTTATTTTAATCTGTCTTCTATATATACACACACATTCATTACATTCTGCTTTATTTTTCATTTCTCTCTCTTTTGTACCATTTTTTTTCTCTCTATATAATTCCTTATCTATTTCTCCTTGCTTACTGTCCATTCTTCCCTTTACTCTTATCTAGTCATCTTCACACACACACACACACACACACACACACACACACACACACACACACACACACACACACACACACACACACACACACACACACACTCCACCTTCCAAAATACACCTTTTCACACCCTTATACACCAAAATACCTCTGACACAGTTTCCTACACACAGACACACTATTATGTCCCATACACCACAATCCATCACATCCGTACACACCAATACACCAAAACACACACACACACACACACACACATTCACTTGTTCTCTAATCCCAGCCTTACACACATACATACACACATTCATCTGCCCCCTGAAACACAGCCTATCACATCTTTATAGGTCTACACACACACACGCACATACATACAATCACCAGTTCTGTAATCCCTGACTTCCACACACATACATACACACATTCTTCTACCCCATAAATCAAAGCCTACTACATCTTTATAGGCCTACACTACACACACACATACATACACACAGTCATCAGTTCTTTAATCCCTGCCTTCCACACACACACACACATATATACACACACACATAAACACACAGACTCATTCCACTCACAGACTCGGTGATATGTTTGATTTGGTTCTGTCGGTTGGCATTCTGGCTCTCTCGGATCTCCATGGCCTCCTCCAGCATGGTGCGTAGGATGCTAGAAGGCTGCGCTCCTCGGATGAAGGGGTGCTGTAGTAACTCAGTGGCTGTCGCTCGCTCCTCTGGGTTCTTCACTAGACATCTGTGTGGGCCAGAAGGAGAGGAAGGGGTGATTAGTGGATATAGGTGAGCTGTAGCTTTTGGTAGTGAGTTGTGTTATGTCTGGAACTCAATTGTTTAGGTGTTTATGATGTGTGGTATTATTGAGGTACAGTATAAGTATCCAGATTTTGACTAGTGCAAATATAGTCATTCCAGTGAAAAATAAACTTCATCTGGATACATCAATTTCTCTTCCCTTTACAATCTTTATGAGGTTGAAAATATTACTTTGACCCAATATAGAGGTGTCCAGATAGAGAAATATAACCATACTGCCTCATCTGAATACAAAATCAGTTTCTCTTCTCTTGACAATCTCTATGAGGTCTAAAATTTATTCTGGCCCAGTGTAGAGGCATCCAGGTGCAGGAACGAGCTTTAAAAGATCAGACAAATTTATGGATGGGGATGATAGAAGTAGCTTTGCTCATACAGGGACTGCCACATGTATGCCTGACAGCCTCTTGCAGCTTCCCTCATTTTCTTATGTTCTTATATCATTACCTGGATACAAAGTCAATGAACTCCGGCTGCCACTGGTCGGGCTCACGGAAGGAAGGAGGCGGCTTGGTGGGGATCATGAAGATGGCACGCATGGGGTGGATGTCCCCGTAAGGTGGCTTGCCCTCTGCCATCTCCAGCGCCGTGATGCCTGCCATGGGAGAAGAGGAGGAGGTTAGAGAGGTGCACAGCCTGCCCAATCACCACCAAGAGAGTTACCAAGGAGTGCACCGGAGAGCCAGCCACCAACAGAAGGGGCAACAGAAAGGGGCCACACACGATAACCAAGTACCAATCTAACCTAACATTTTTCTTCTTTTTTCATAGGCACTGACCAAAGACAACAAAATAATATAAAAATAAATAAATAAAGAGTCAAAACGACAGAACCATCAGCGTAAGACAAGCTCATTTAACCCCTTCAGTACTGGGACGGATTTTTACCTGAGTTTTATGCATGATTAGACGGTTTTATTGACACTAGGAAGGATCTATGGAGGTCAGAAGATTAATGGCCAAGTCTTCATTATTTTTAATCCCCCACATAAGTTTCTGAAGCTGTATAAAATCACCAAATAGTAAGCATAATGAATATGAAAACGTGTCATGGTACTGAAGAGGTTAACTACAAAACCCTCCATAACACACCCACACACTCACCTAAACTCCAGATATCTGCCACACAGTCATAGCCGATCTCCTGGATGACCTCCGGCGCCATCCAGAAGGGAGTGCCAATGACTGTGTTCCTCTTGGCCATTGTGTCCTGCAGGAGGTGGTGGTGGTGGATTAGTTTGGTTTGTACAGGTATGAGAGAGAGAGAGAGAGAGAGAGAGAGAGAGAGAGAGAGAGAGAGAGAGAGAGAGAGAGAGAGAGAGAGAGAGAGAGAGAGAGAGAGAGAGAGAGATTTAAATACTAATACTTCATCTAATACTATTACTCCTAAACACACAGGTTCTGCTCGTCCTTACTTTCAAAACTTGATATCTTAATCCTCTCTCTAATCTGAGCTTTACTGTCTATCTGTCTGGCTGTGTGTGCTTGCCTCCATGTCTGTCTCTCTCTCTCTCTCTCTCTCTCTCTCTCTCTAAAACACAATACAAGGCAACACTGACCAAAAGTTTTTTCACCATATTGAAACTCTGATTTAATTTAACCTAACCTAACCTAAACACACACACACACACTCTCTCTCTCTCTCTCTCTCTCTCTCTCTCTCTCTCTCTCTCTCTCTCTCTCTCACACTATTTCCGCAACAAAAGGCAACACTAAACAACAGCTACATTCACTCACACTCACACTCACACTCATACTCTCTCTCTCTCTCTCTCTCCCTCTCCCTCTCCATCTCAGCAACACAAGGCAACACTAACCGACAGCTGACCCGCCACCCCAAAGTCGGCCAATTTAGCATGTCCCTGTGTGTTGAGGAGGATGTTGCCGGCCTTGATGTCTCGGTGAATCTTGCGTCGCAGGTGCAAGTACTCCAGGCCCCGCAGTGTATCGTAAACCACCGTGGCAATCTCCTCCTCCGTCAGGGTCTTCTTGCGCAGCCTCATGATGTCCGACACTGACCCCGCCCCACAGTACTCCATGACAATCTGTGGGGTTATGGTCACGTTTCTTTTGATTTACAAATCTATTGGACACAACTCATTATTTACAGTCACTGATAATCCTGTTCATACCTGCAGAAATAATGTAAATTTAAGATGCCCTTCCTTTAGAACTACATTGTATAAGAATAGCACCATATGTAACGGCCCCAAATTGTTTAACAACCTGCCAAACCAGATCAAACTTCTTGGTAATTTCAACATACAAACATATCAAAACAAAATATAGAAACACATTTTTATTGAATAAAATTTAACATAAACTTGTACCTATGCTTTGTGTTGTATATCCGTTTATTATTACTTTTTCCTTTCTTTTCATATTTTTTATTGAATGCTTGTATATATGGTGTCTCAATCAGACTATAGAATGCATTAGTTAGGTTTCTACCTTGGTGACAGCACACTGTATGCAAGTTAACTTTAAAATGAAATAGGATTACTCCTTAACTAGGTTAGATATTATGTAAAATTATTTTTCTGCTCTCACTGCATATAATTTTTAATTAAAACCATCTGTCTTAGGAGTTTCGACTCGACAGACCATGCCTGACATATTTATTGATTGTAAATCTGCCTGTATTCCCTAAAAATGGCAAAATGGGTTGGGTTGGGTTGAGTTGGATTGGATGAGGCTAGATGAGGTGAGATCACATTAGGTTGAGATAAGTTAGGTTAAATCTAATGTACTTTGAGGGTCTTATCTATTTTTTTATATAAGACTATCAGGAGAAACAAAATAAATCTAATAAAAGAAAAAAAAAAAAACACAAGAAAAGAACATAATAGAAGCAAAAATCCATGAACAGCAAGAGGTCACAGTAAACCAGGTCAACTCAGGTCAGGTTACATCAGGAAGGCTCACCAAGAAAAAACATAGAAGCAAAATCTATAAAAATTCACATATGGGCAAGCCAGAAAGCCTCACCCCTCCCCCCAAAAAAACATATTATAAGAAGCAAAATCCATACAAATTGCAGTCAGGTTAGGCCAGAAAGGCTCACAAAAAATAAATCCATAAAAAAAAAAAAAAAAATAATAACATCAGAAGCAAAATTCCACACAAATTCAAGTGAGGGTCAGATCAGGAAGGCTCACCCATAGGTCGGAGTCTTTGAAGTAGGAGCCGTAGTACTTGACAACATGGTGTGAGTCGCACTGCTGCATAATGGAGATCTCCTTGATGATCTCCTGCAGGTCTGTGTCGATGGGCACCTGCTTGATGGCCAACACCTGCCCCGACTCCTTGTGAAGCGCCTTGTATACGCTGCCATAGGACCTGATGGGGAGGGAGTGAGGGAGTGAGGGGGTGAGAGAAACTAATGGGAAAAGTGGAGTGACTGAGGGAATGACTGAGGGAAAAGTAAGAGGGAGTGAGTGATGGAGAGAGAGGAACTAATGGAGAATGTAGAGTGAATAAGAGTGATTGAGAGATTGAGGGAATGACTGAGGGAAAGAGTAACTGAGGGAGTGAACTTGGGAGTGATTTAGAGTGAGCAAGGGAGGAACTGATGGGGAAAAGTGGACCGAATAAGAGTGACTGAAAGGCTGAAGGAATGACTGAGGGAAAGAGTGAGGGAGTGACTGACTGAAGGAGTGAATGAGAGAGGGAGTGAGAGGAACTGACAGAGAAAATAGAGAAGTTACTGAGAGACAGAGGGAATGACTGAGGGAGAGAGTGATAAAGAGTAAATGAAGGAGTAACTAAAGGAATGAGTGAAGGAATAACTAATGAGAATGAATGAAGGATATAATGAAGTGACAAGAGTGGCAGGTGGTGGTACAAGTAATCAGAGAAACAGACACTTTTTATTTATTTATACCATGTGGGCTTTTCACGGGAATTTCTGGGCTAAAGGGGATACTTTTTGTGTAGTACCTCCTATCTCAAAGCCCACCCGCTAGGAAACCGTTGTCCCGAGTGAGGAAGCCCAACCTACACTCGGACCATGGACAGGATTCGAACCCGTGCGCTTGGAGACACCTCGGACCCCAAAGCATGCATGGTTCCACTGTACCACGGCGGCCCCCTGAGAAGTTTATAATGAGAGGAAGTAGTGTGTGTGTGTGTGTGTGTGTGTGTGTGTGTGTGTGTGTGTGTGTGTGTGTGTGTGTGTGTGTGTGTTCAATACTCACCCTTCTCCCAGTTTACAGATGATATCAAACACCTCCTCAGGTTGTCGCATTAACGACTCCTCACTCAGCTTAACCAGCTCCCTGCAACACAACAACAATACACCTCAACACAGGAACATGGCAACACAAACTACAACATGACAAAGGATAAAGAAATGCAGCAACACAGGAACATGACAACACAAACTACAACATGACAAAAAAGGATATAGGAACACAGGAACATGACAACACACATTAATAATACAGTTAATAATGCATAAATCTTATTACTCTGCCTCTAGAACCGTAAAAACACCTTAAAAACTCATGTAAACTTAAATAAAGCCTTTTGAAATAGAGGTGAAATGCAGGAGTGAGAATATTATTACTACTACTACTACTATTACCACTAGCACCAGCACCACACCAAACATAACCATACCTTAAAACTCATCTGGCTACACCACCACTACATTCACAAGGCACTTATTAAAAAGACACAAGTTTTCATGAGTTCCTTAACAAATATAGAGACAAATCAACAACACATCCACATTAATAAATAAATAAATAAATAAATAAATAAATAAACAAATAAATAAAAACACTCTTGAGAACCTGATTAGTCGCTGTGGCCTTAGAAAAAACAGTCAGTACTTAAACAGACTATTTTCCAACGCCACATATATGATTAGCATGGTTTTCAAGAGTGTTTCTCCAGTTAATAATGTAGAAATCTTGTCACTCTGCCTCTAGAACTGTAAAAACACCCTTGAAAACGCTCTTTTCTCTCACCAAGACTGTTTTCCAAGGCCGCAGAGATGATTAGCGTGGTTTTCAAGTGTTTTTCTAGTTAATAATGTAGAAATCGTCACTCTGCCTCTAGAACCGCAAAAACTTTAAAAATTTGTGTAAACTTAAATAAAAACTTTTGAAACAGATGAAGTGTAGAAGAGAGAGAGAGAGAGAGAGAGAGAGAGAGAGAGAGAGAGAGAGAGAGAGAGAGAGAGAGAGAGAGAGAGAGAGAGAACAAAGCATTTCAAAGTACAGATTATCAACATAGAGGCAATCACGTACCCATTCTCATTCTGCTCCTCACAATGTTTGGTGTGTGACTCGCTGCAGAGGGAGAGACAAGGAACATGGGTCAGACATTAACATAATAATGCGATGGGTATATTTGTGGGACATTACTGGAGGCGAGAGACATGGGTGGGAAATAAGGTGTAAGGGAGGAAGAAAGGCAACAGGAGAGAGAGAGAGAGAGAGAGAGAGAGAGAGAGAGAGAGAGAGAGAGAGAGAGAGAGAGAGAGAGAGAGAGAGAGAGAGAGTCTACTACATATCCTTTATCTGTGTGTGTGTGTGTGTGTGTGTGTGTGTGTGTGTGTGTGTGTGTGTGTGTGTGTGTGTGTGTGTGTCCAAACAGGTGTTTCTACGTACACACATACATACACACACTCGTTTACCTACACATGATGCATACTAAACACACACACACACACACACACACACACACACACACACACACACACACACACACACACACAAATGTAAATCTTTTTCTCTGTGTACTCGGTCATGACCGCTGTGTGTGTGTGTGTGTGTGTGTGTGTGTGTGTGTGTGTGAAATACCTACAAAGAGGATGACGCAAGTCAGGACAGGAAGGAAGAGGTGGAAGAGCAAGAAACACAAAGGAAGAACAAACAGCAGTGGAGGAGGAGGAGGAGGAGGAGGAGGAGGAGGAGGAGGAGGAGGAGGAGGAGGAGGAGGAGGAGGAGATAAAGAGGGGAAATAAGATAAGAAACAAGAAGACTAATATAGAGAAGGTTTTAAGGAGGAGGAGGAGGAGGAAGATACAGGCAACACCTCTGTCTTCCTTCTCTCCTCGCCTCAAGTGTAGTCTGTGTAGCCAAAACAGTGTACTCTCTCTCTCTCTCTCTCTCTCTCTCTCTCTCTCTCTCTCTCTCTGGGTATGCTTGTTAAATTGAACTCTTGTGTGTATTCCACGAGAGAGAGAGAGAGAGAGAGAGAGAGAGAGAGAGAGAGAGAGAGAGAGAAGGAAACGCCTCTGATATGGACTGATGTCTGTCCTGGTACAAGTACGCATCTCTCTCTCTCTCTCTGACAACAAACCATGAGGAGGGTAATGAAAGTAGTAGTAGTAGTAGTAGTAGTAGTAGTAGTAGTAGTAGTAGTAGTAGTAGTAGTAGTAGTAGTAGTAGTAGTAATAATAACAATAACAATTCAATTACATAATATAATCACGTATAAACATAACAGCATAACTTATTACTACTTCTAAAATGATCCCTTTGTGTGTGTGTGTGTGTGTGTGTGTGTGTGTGTGTGTGTGTGTGTGTGTGTGTCGTCATTATCATTAAGCATTTCCTTTCATACCGTCACTATATTTTTTCCTCACCATTTTTCTTTATAAACATTCCTAACCATCATCATCATCATCATCACCATTGTTTTTACCCACTACTATTATTATTATCATCATCATTATCACCACCATTCACACCACCATCACTATCAACAGCCATTATCATCACCATCTTTTAATTAAACTGTCACGTCCCTTACACACACACACACACACTATTATTTCCCATACAACGCAAAGAGGATTACAGCAACACCTACACATTATCTTCACTCACACACACACACACACACACCACTAACTCTCCCGTGTGAAGGTAAACATAAGAATGACACAAAGATAAGGCGATTGAAGATGACATGGACGAAGAGAAACATAAATAGACAAGCCACTAATATTATAAGCCAAGATCTGTTACTCCCTTATTCAGAAACGCCTTCCTCTCTCACTGCGCCATTTTTCCAAGGCCACAGATACAACTAGCGGGGTTTTCAAGACAGTTTCTCCTTTTAATGAACTAGAAATCTTGCCACTCCATCACCAGTACCATAAAAATGCCCTTAGAAACACGAGTATCTTCAACTGCAGCCTTTGGAAAGCAGTGATGGGAGAGAAGTAAAGCGTTTCAGAATACAGGCTTAAACAATATCCCCAAATAAACCAACGTATCACTAAAACCATAAAAAAAAATATTAACCTACGATTTATAAGAACATTAGGAAAGCAGTAAAAAGGAACCACGGATAAGTTAAAGAATAAAGCCTTAAATTTCCATATTCTTTCTATTTGGTGATTTTATACAGCTTCAGAAACTCATGTGGGGGATTGAAATAGTGAAGACTTTAGCCATTAAACTTCTAACTTTCATAGACTCATCCTAATGTTAATAAAATGGTCTAACCACACCCAAATTTCAAAGTAAAAACGTGTCCCAGTATTGAAGGAGTTCATTCTTACCCAGACTGTGACGACGAGAATCTGAGTGTGTGGGATGGAGCGAGGACGTGACGAAGAGGAAGGGAGTGATGAAGAAGAGGAGGAGGAGGAAGAAGGGGAAGTAGACAGGAAGGAAGAAGAGGGGTCAGTGGCAGTAGAGGTGTGTTTAGGAGCTGGCTTGCAGGTGTGGCAGTGTATGGAGGGAGCAATGCCTGGGTAGAGTAATTTCTGTTTGAATTCTAGACTCTCCATTGTGATGCTTGGAAAATGAAGCTAGAGGGAGCATTGAGGTTGGCTTAGACGAGGTTTGGGTTAGGATACGATAAAATGAGGTTAGGTTTGGGTTAGGTTTGGTTATACTGGGATTGGATAGGTTAGGATAGGATAGGATAAGATGGGATGGGTTGGGTTGGGTTAGGTTGGGTTATATTACCTCATGTTAGATTAGACTAGATTAGGTTAGGTTAGGTTAGGTTAGGTTAGGTTAGGTGAGGTTACAATAAAACAAGATAGGATGGATTGGGATGGGATGAGGGTTGATTGGGGTGGGGTGGGGTGGGGATATGTTGGGATGGGTTGTTGTTGTTGTTGTTGTTGTTGTTGTTGCAGAAGGTTCAGTTAGCACCATTTATATAGAAGACGTCTGTGTTTGTGTGTGCATAATTATAGAGGTGGGTGGCGATGTTGTTGTTGTTGTTGTTGTTGTTGTTGTTGTTGTTTTTTCCTCTTCCTCCTCTTCCTCTTCGTTACGTTTTCCCATTCCACTTTTCTTCCCTCTCTTCTTCTTCTCTCTTTATTCTCTTTTTCCTTTTCTCTTTCCTTCGTCTCGTAATAAAATCAAGTTAGTGTTTTTATTTCTTTTCCTCTTTTTCTTTTATTTCGTGAGCAGTTTCTCTTACTCATTCATTTCCTTCATTACTTTCTTTCTCTTCGTCTATCTCTCACTTTCTTTCAATCTTTCTTTCTTCCTTTATTAATTTTCTTACACGTCCTCCTTTCTTTAAACTCATTCTGCAGTAAACATATTCATTATTTTAACTCTCTCTCTCTCTCTCTCTCTCTCTCTCTCTCTCTCTCACACACACACACATAACTAACAAACATTTATCCATTTATTTGTTTTGTTTAGAGTTGAAGGTTCACACGCACGCACGCACGCACGCACGCACGCACACACACACACGTCGATACCATCCTCCATATAAAGTTGTCATGAAGGAGGAGGAGGAGGAGGAGGAGGAGGAGGAGGAGGAGGAGGAGGAGGAGGACGAGGAGGAGGAGGAGGCAGAGAGAGAGAGAGAGAGAGAGAGAGAGAGAGAGAGAGAGAGAGAGAGAGAGAGAGAGAGAGAGAGAGAGAGAGAGAGAATGTGAGGGAATGCCACCTTGAAAGATTAATCCGCAGACAATCTCCCCTCTTCTCTCCCCTCTCCCTCTCTCTCTCTCTCTCTCTCTCTCTCTCTCTCTCTCTCTCTCTCTCTCGAAGGCTGCTAGCTAAAGTAGTGGTGGTGGTGGTGACAGGTGTTAAGGAGATGGGAGAGGGGAAAAGAGGGGAGAGGGAGAGTGAGGGGAGAGAGAGCGAGGGAAGAGAGAGAGTGAGGGGAGAAGGGACTGTTATGGTAAAGAAGGAGGGAAAGAGGGAAGGAAAGATAAGAAAGGGCTGAATAGAGGGGAAAAGAGAGCGGAAAGAGGAAAAGAGGGGAGAGGAAGAAGAGGAGGAAGAGGAAGAAGAGAGGGGAGAAGAAGAAGAAGAGAGAGGAAAAGGAAGATGAAAACACAAGAACAGAGGGGAGAAAGAAGAGGGGAGAGGAAAAGGAAAAAAGAGGAAAACAAAGGAACAGAGAAAAGATAGAAAAGAGGGGAGAGGAAAGAGAGGGAAAGAAAAGGAACAGAGGGAAAACAAGAGGGGAGAGAGGAAGAGGAGAGAGGAAAAAGTAGAGGAGAAAGAGTGGAAGGGAGGAAAGAGTGGCGTGATCTGTAGCGAAGGGAGGGAAAGAGGAAATGGAATGGAGAGGGAAAAAATGAGGGGAAAAAGAGTGAGGGGAGAAGACGAGGTAGAGAAATGGGAAAAGAGATGAAAAGAAAGATGAAAAGAGAAAGATAG